>NC_059219.1:6386011-6391011 GCF_020615455.1 Coregonus clupeaformis
TGTGTGTGTGTGTGTGCGTGTCTAGCTCTAAGGGCTATATTGATTTGGGAGTATATGTAAATTAGATAGGCTAAATCAACCTCTCTCCATCTCTCTTTTTCTGTCCAACACAGACTGTAGTTACAGATATTCTATCTTAATCTGAACAGTTTCTCACAGCAGGAAAATAATCCTGCAGCAACAGGAAATGTGAATTATTATGTGGATTATAATTTTTGTAGGGGTTGATTATTTTTTTGTTAGGTCAAATCAAGTCTGACATTTTAAAGTGGAAATTACAACATTTAGAAGCCTTTTTAAACCTTGAATATACTGCAAATTTGCCTTTCCTGCTACACAGGAACATGTTCTGTGACAACAGAGTGATCAAATTAAGATAGAACGTCTGTATTGATGAATTAGTGATATTGACTCGGCCTTGGATAATAGACTAACTGCCCAGTTTCACACACCCTTACAAACACACACATACAAAGGCAAGGTCCCTGGTAGGGAATCCGTGTGTTACCCCAGAGATACTTTTGGTTAAGATGTTTCAGAGTTATATTATTGAAGTTATGTGTTGCCTGTCTCACAGTTGTGTTGTGTGTGTTTCACCAGAGGAGGAGAGGAGGGTCCGGGCCAACGACAGAGAATACAACGAGAAGTTTCAATATGCCGTAAGAGAGATAGTTTGTGTGTTTGTGTGTTTGTGTGCGTACATGCTTGTATATGTGTATTTATGTTTAAGTACGTTACATGACTAATCATAGACCAACATTTTCTATTTTTGTAGTAATTAGTATTTCACATTAAGAACATCACTTCCTATCTTCCCCCTTCTCTCTATCTATCTATATCTATCTCTATCTATCTCTCTTTCTTTCTTTCTTTCTTTCTTTCTTTCTTTCTTTCTTTCTTTCTTTCTTTCTTTCTTTCTTTCTGTCTTTCTTTCTTTCATTCATTCTTTCTTTATTTCTCTCTCTCTCTCTCTCTCTCTATCTCTCTCTCTCTCTCTCTCTCTCTCTCTCTCTCTCTCTCTCTCTCTCTCTCTCTCTCTCTCTCTCTCAATTCAATTCAATTTCAATTTAAGGGCTTTATTGGCATGGGAAACGTGTGTTAACATTGCCAAAGCAAGTGAAGTAGATAGTAAACAAAAGTGAAATAAACAATAAATATTAACAGTAAACATTACACTCAGAAGTTTCAAAAGAATAAAGACATTTCAAATGTCATATTATGTATATATACAGTGTTGTAACAATGTGCAAATAGTTAAAGTACAAATGGGAAAATAAATAAACATAAATATGGGTTGTATTTACAATGGTGTTTGTTCTTCACTGGTTGCCCCTTTTCTTGTGGCAACAGGTCACAAATCTTGCAGCTGTGATGGCACACTGTGGTTTTTCACCCAGTAGATAAGGGAGTTTATCAAAATTGGGTTTGTTTTCGAATTCTTTGTGGATCGCTGTAATCTGAGGGAAATATGTGTCTCTAATATGGTCATACATTTGGCAGGAGGTTAGGAAGTGCAGCTCAGTTTCCACCTCATTTTGTGGGCAGTGTGCACATAGCCTGTCTTCTCTTGAGAGCCAGGTCTGCCTACGGCGGCCTTTCTCAATAGCAAGGCTATGCTCACTGAGTCTGTACATAGTCAAAGCTTTCCTTAAGTTTGGGTCAGTCACAGTGGTCAAGTATTCTGCCACTGTGTACTCTCTGTTTAGGGCCAAATAGCATTCTAGTTTGCTCTGTTTTTTGTTTGTTCTTTCCAATGTGTCAAGTAATTCTCTTTTTGTTTTCTCATGATTTGGTTGGGTCTAGTTGTGTTGTTGTTGTTGTTGTCCTGGGGCTCTGTGGGGTCTGTTTGTGTTTGTGAACAGAGCCCAAGGACAAGCTTACTTAGGGGACTCTTCTCCAAGTTCATCTCTCTGTAGGTGATGGCTTTGTTATGGAAGGTTTGGGAATCGCTTCCTTTTAAGTGGTTATAGAATTTAACGGCTCTTTTCTGGATTTTGATAATTAGCGGGTATTGGCCTAATTCTGCTCTGCATGCATTATTTGGTGTTTTACGTTGTACACGGAGGATGTTTTTGCAGAATTCTGCATGCAGAGTCTCAATTTGGTGTTTGTCCCATTTTGTGAATTCTCTCTCTCTCTCTCTCTCTCTCTCTCTCTCTCTCTCTCTCTCTCTCTCTCTCTCTCTCTCAGAGTAACTGTATTATGACGTCTAAGTACAACGTCATCACCTTTCTGCCCGTCAACCTGTTTGAACAGTTCCAGGAAGTGGCCAACACCTACTTCCTCTTTCTGCTCATACTGCAGGTAAGAGAGTGTGTGTTTCCATATTCAGAATCGATGGCAGTAAAATTGGGTGCAGGACGGAAGCAGGGAGAAGAGGAGAAGAAGGAAATTGAAGTGGAGGTATGGGGAGGGCAGAGAGAGAGAGAGACGGGGATAAAGGAATGGAGGGAGATGAAATGAAGACAGGGATGCTGAAAAGGGGGATGGGGTGTAGAGGAGTGGGGAGGGGAGGGGAGAGAGAGGGGCTATCAGTTTCCACCGCACTGAAGGACACAGCAGGTACATTATAGAGACTGCTTTATTCTCTTACATCCCATCCCTCTCTCTCTCTCTCTCTCTCTATCTATCTCTTTCTCCCCCTCTCTCTCTCTCTCTCTCTCTCTCTCTCTCTCTCTCTCTCTCTCTCCTCTCTCTCTCTCTCTCTCTCTCTCTCTCTCTCTCTCTCTCTCTCTCTCTCTCTCTTTCTCCTCTCTCTCTCTCTCTCTCTCTCTCTCTCTTCTCTCTCTCTCTCTCTCTCTCTCTCTCTCTCTCTCTCTCTCTCTCTCTCTCTCTCTCTCTCTCTCTCTCTCTCTCTCTCTCTCTCTCTCTCTCTCTCTTTCTCCTCTCCCTCTCTCTCTCTCTCTCTCTTTCTCCTCTCTCTCTCTCTCTCTCTCAACTCTCTCTCTCTTTCTCCTCCTCTCTCTCTCTCTCTCTCTCCCTCTCTTTCTCCCCCCTCTCTCTCTCTCCTCTCTCTCTCTCCTCTCTCTCTCTCTCTCCCCCTCTCTCTTTCTCCCCCTCTCTCTCTCTCTCTCTCTCTCTCTCTCTCTCTTTCTCCCCCCCTCTCTCTCTCTCTCTCTCTCTCCCCTCTCTCTCTCTCTCTCACCCCCTCTCTCTCTCTCTTTCTCCCCCTCTCTCTTTCTCCCCCCCTCTCTCTCTATCTCTCTTCCCCTCTGTCTCGCTCTTTCTCCCCCTCTCTCTCTCTCTTTCTCCCCCCCTCTCTCTATATCTCTCTCTCTCTCTCCAGTTGATTCCTCAGATCTCATCTCTCTCCTGGTTCACCACCATAGTGCCTTTAGTCCTGGTGCTCAGCATCACTGCAGTAAAGGATGCCACCGACGACTACGTGAGTGTCTGTCAGACACACACACACACACACACACACACACTGGGGCTGTGACGATTATGGCATTTTGGGTAACAATTAATTGTCATGCAAATGGACACGGGTATTGTCATAATTGTAATTTTTGTTGAAAAATCTTCTGAACTTGTAATGCATCATAATGCATCTGTAAAAATGTTATATGACTCACCTAATGATTACAACACAGCTTTGGTGAAACCCCTGTCTCAAACACAAATGGTTCTGACCGTTTTGAACTTTTGAAAACCTCCCGACTGTACCTTTCTGCTCCTAAAATGATGACCAACTTTACCCACTTCATGTAAAAATGACATTCTGCTATTGAGTGAACTATATCTAGTTGAATATAAAGCTGAACGCCTTCTCCTACATTTTACATTTACATTTACGTCATTTAGCAGACGCTCTTATCCAGAGCGACTTACAAATTGGTGCATTCACCTTATAGCCAGTGGGATAACCACTTTACAATATGTTCTTTTTTTGTTCTTTTTTTTGGGGGGGGGTGGGGTAAGGGGGGGGTAGAAGGATTACTTTATCCTATCCCAGGTATTCCTTAAAGAGGTGGGGTTTCAAGTGTCTCCTAAAATGAATGTATTAAGATATGCAGATTATGACAATTCTTTTTTAAAGTTATTGTCCATAATTGTCAGTCGATTATAAGATAATTGTGCCAGCCCTAACACACTATTCAAAACACACCATATTTGAGAGAAAAATGTCAATTCTTGTCTCCTTCAGTTCCGTCACAAGAGTGACAACCAGGTGAACAACCGCCAGTCTCAGGTCGTCATCCATGGCTCGTAAGTCTTGACTAGTCCAGTCTACACTCAGCAATACAGACAGGCATGTAGTCCAGTCTACACTCAGGAATACAGACAGGCATGTAGTCCAGTCTACACTCAGCAATACAAACAGGCATGTAGTCCAGTCTACACTCAGCAATACAGACAGGCATGTAGTCCAGTCTACACTCAGCAATACAGACAGGCATGTAGTCCAGTCTACACTCAGCAATACAGACAGGCATGTAGTCCAGTCTACACTCAGCAATACAGACAGTCATCTAGTCCAGTCTACACTCAGCAGTACAGACAGTCATCTAGTCCAGTCTACACTCAGCAGTACAGACAGTCATCTAGTCCAGTCTACACTCAGCAGTACAGACAGTCATCAGTCACTACTGCTACTGATCAATGCTCATGCTGTTCTCATCACACATTGTAAGCTGTTGATATTTATAATTTAGTATACTCCCTCTCTCTCTCTTCCTCCATTCTCAACTCTCTCTCTCTACCTCTCTCCCTCTCTTTCTCTCTCTCTCTACCTCTCTCTCTACCTCTCTCCCTCTCTCTCCCTCGCTCTCTCTCTTTCTCTCCATCTCTCTCCCTCTCTCTCTCTCTACCTCTCTCTCTCTTCCTCCATTTTCAACTCTCTCTCTCTCTCTCTACCTCTCTCCCTCTCTTTCTCGCTCTCTCTCCCTCGCTCTCTCTCTTTCTCTCCATCTCTCTCTCTCTCTCTCTCTCTCTCTCTCTCTCTCTCTCTCTCTCTCTCTCTCTCTCTCTCTCTCTCTCTCTCTCTCCCTCTCTCTCTC
>NC_059219.1:7033511-7103511 GCF_020615455.1 Coregonus clupeaformis
GAAAGGTTTGGGCTACTACATGATACTCACATTTTTCCTGTACCCATCATGAGGTTGCTACAACCTAGCCTATGAATGAAAGTTTACAACGTAGGTGCACAGGTCGAGAGAATTGAGTAATCAAGGTGACAGACAGTGACACATTCAATACTGCCTTGCTAACTCTTGCCTGCATTTAACTGATCTAGGGCGTAATCATTAGTCCAACAGTTGCAAATGAGAGTTTTTATTGAACAAACTCAGGAATTTGTTTATCCCCGTTTCGTTCCGTTTTCTTCCGTTTAAGATTTTTTTTCCCACAGAATCGGCGGAATGAATACACCCCTGATCACACGCAAACACAGTTCACTTTCATAGCCACATAAAAACTGCATGATCACTTTGCTCGTTGTGTATTATATATATATATATATATATATATATATATATATACAGTTGAAGTCGGAAGTTTACATACACCTTAGCCAAATACATTTAAACTCAGTTTTTCACAATTCCTGACATTTAATCCTAGTAAAAATTCCCTGTCTTAGGTCAGTTAGGAACACCACTTTATTTTAAGAATGTGAAATCTCAGAATAATAGTAGAGAGAATGATTTATTTCAGGGCTTTGTGATGGCCACTCCAATACCTTGACTTTGTTGTCCTTAAGCCATTTTGTCACAACTTTGCAAGTATGCTTGGGGTCATTGTCCATTTGAAAGACCCATTTGCGACCAAGCTTTAACTTCCTGACTGATGTCTTGAGATGTTGCTTCAATATATCCACATAATTTTCCTTCCTCATGATGCCATCTATTTTGTGAAGTGCACCAGTCCCTCCTGCAGCAAAGCACCCTCACAGCATGATGCTGCCACCGCCATGCTTCACGGTTGGGATGGTGTTCTTCGGCTTGCAAGCAACCCCTTTTTCCTTCAAACATAACGATGGTCATTATGGCCAAACAGTTCTATTTTTGTTTCATTAGACCAGAGGACATTTCTCCAAAAAGTACGATCTTTGTCCCCATGTGCAGTTGCAAACCGTAGTCTGGATTTTTTATGGCGGTTTTGGAGCAGTGGCTTCTTCCTTGCTGAGCGGCCTTTCAGGTTATGTCAATATAGGACTCGTTTTACTGTGGATATAGATACTTTTGTACCTGTTTCCTCCAGCATCTTTCCAAGGTCTTTTGCTGTTGTTATGGGATTGATTTGCACTTTTTGCACCAAAGTACGTTCATCTCTAGGAGACAAAACGCGTCTCCTTCCTGAGCGGTATGATGGCTGTGTGGTCCCATGGTGGTTGTACTTGCGTACTATTGTTTGTACAGATGAACGTGGTAACTTCAGGCATTTGGAAATTGCTCCCAAGGATGAACCAGACTTGTGGAGGTCTACAATTCTTTTTCTGAGGTCTTGGCTGATTTCTTTTGATTTTCCCATGATGTCAAGCAAAGAGGCACTGAGTTTGAAGGTAGGCCTTGAAATACATCCACAGGTACACCTCCAATTCACTCAAATGATGTCAATTAGCCTATCAGAAGCTTCTAAAGCCATGACATCATTTTCTGGAATTTTCCAAGCTGTTTAAAGGCACAGTCAACTTAGTGTATGTAAACTTCTGACCCACTGGAATTGTGATAAAGTGAATTATAAATGAAATAATGTGTCTGTAAACAATTGTTGGAAAAATTACTTGTGTCATGCACAAAGTAGATGTCCTAACCGACTTGCCAAAACGATAGTTTGTTAACAAGAAATTTGTGGAGTGGTTGAAAAACGAGTTTTAATGACTCCAACCTAAGTGTATGTAAACTTCCGACTTCAACTGTATATATATACAGTGGGGGAAAAAAATATTTAGTCAGCCACCAATTGTGAAAGTTCTCCCACTTAAAAAGATGAGAGAGGCCTGTAATTTTCATCATAGGTACACGTCAACTATGACAGACAAATTGAGAAAAAAAAATCCAGAGAATCACATTGTAGGATTTTTAAAGAATTTATTTGCAAATTATGGTGGAAAATAAGTATTTGGTCACCTACAAACAAGCAAGATTTCAGGCTCTCACAGACCTGTAACTTCTTCTTTAAGAGGCTCCTCTGTCCTCCACTCGTTACCTGTATTAATGGCACCTGTTTGAACTTGTTATCAGTATAAAAGACACCTGTCCACAACCTCAAACAGTCACACTCCAAACTCCACTATGGCCAAGACCAAAGAGCTGTCAAAGGACACCAGAATCAAAATTGTAGACCTGCACCAGGCTGGGAAGACTGAATCTGCAATAGGTAAGCAGCTTGGTTTGAAGAAATCAACTCTAGGAGCAATTATTAGGAAATGGAAGACATACAAGACCACTGATAATCTCCCTCAATCTGGGGCTCCACGCAAGATCTCACCCCGTGGGGTCAAAATGATCACAAGAACGGTGAGCAAAAATCCCAGAACCACACGGGGGAACCTAGTGAATGACCTGCAGAGAGCTGGGACCAAAGTAACAAAGCCTACCATCAGTAACACACTACGCCGCCAGGAACTCAAATCCTGCAGTGCCAGACGTGTCCCCCTGCTTAAGCCAGTACATGTCCAGGCCCGTCTGAAGTTTGCTAGAGTGCATTTGGATGATCCAGAAGAGGATTGGGAGAATGTCATATGGTCAGATGAAACCAAAATATAACTTTTTTGGTAAAAACTCAACTCGTCGTGTTTGGAGGACAAAGAATGCTGAGTTGCATCCAAAGAACACCATACCTACTGTGAAGCATGGGGGTGGAAACATCATGCTTTGGGGCTGTTTTTCTGCAAAGGGACCAGGACGACTGATCCGTGTAAAGGAAAGAATGCGGCCATGTATCGTGAGATTTTGAGTGAAAACCTCCTTCCATCAGCAAGGGCATTGAAGATGAAATGTGGCTGGGTCTTTCAGCATGACAATGATCCCAAACACACCGCCCGGGCAACAAAGGAGTGGCTTCGTAAGAAGAATTTCAAGGTCCTGGAGTGGCCTAGCCAGTCTCCAGATCTCAACCCCATAGAAAATCTTTGGAGGGAGTTGAAAGTCCGTGTTGCCCAGCGACAGCCCCAAAACATCACTGCTCTAGAGGAGATCTGCATGGAGGAATGGGCCAAAATACCAGCAACAGTGTGTGAAAACCTTATGAAGACATACAGAAAACGTTTGACCTGTGTCATTGCCAACAAAGGGTATATAACAAAGTATTGAGAAACTTTTGCTATTGACCAAATACTTATTTTCCACCATAATTTGCAAATAAATTCATAAAAAATCCTACAATGTGATTTTCTGGATTTTTTTTCCTCATTTTGTCTGTCATAGTTGACGTGTACCTATGATGAAAATTACAGGCCTCTCTCATATTTTTAAGTGAGAGAACTTGCACAATTGGTGGCTGACTAAATACTTTTTTCCCCCCACTGTATATATATATATATATATATATACACACATACACACACTACCAGTCAAAGGTTTGGATACACATACACACACTACCAGTCAAAGGTTTGGACACACCTACTCATTGAAGGGTTTTTCTTTATTTTTACTATTCTTTACATTGTAGAATACTGTGGGCTCTCGTTCTCCGTGGCCGACGTGAGTAAGACATTTAAGCATGTTAATCCTCGCAAGGCTGCCGGCCCAGACGGCATCCCTAGCCCCGTCCTCAGAACACGTGCAGACCAGCTGGCTGGAGTGTTTACATACATATTCAATTTCTCCCCATCCCAGTCCGCTGTCCCCACTTGCTTCAAGATGTCCGCCATTGTTCCTGTACCCAAGAAAGCAAAAGGTAACTGAACTAAATGACTATCGCTCCGTAGCACCCACTTCTGTCATCATTAAGTGCTTTGAGAGGCTAGTTAAGGATCATATCACCTCTCTCTTACCTGACACCCTAGACCCACTTCAATTTGCTTATCGCCCCAATAGAGCCACAGACGATGCAATCGCCATTGCACTGCACACTGCCCTATCCCATCTGGACAAGAGGAATACCTACGTCAGAATGCTGTTCATTGACTATAGCTCAGCCTTCAACACCATAGTACCCTCCAACCTCATCATTAAGCTTGGGCCCTGGGTCTGAACCCCGGCCTGTGCAACTGGGTCCTGGACTTCCTGACAGGCCGCCCCAAGGTGGTGAAGGTAGGAAACACTTCTACTTCGCTGATCCTCAACACAGGGGCCCCACAAGGGTGCGTGCTCAGCCCCCTCATGTACTCCCTACTCACCCATGACTGCGTGGCCACACACGCCTCCAACTCAATCATCAAGTTTGCAGACAACACAACAGTAGTAGGCCTGATTACCAACAATGATGAGACAGCCTACAGGGAGGAGGTGAGGGCCCTGGCAGAGTGGGGCCAGGAAAATAACCTCTCCTTCAACGTCAACAAAACGAAGGAGCTGATCTTGGACTTCAGGAAACAGCAGAGGGAGCACGCCCCCATCCACATCGACGAGACCGCAGTGGAGACGGTGGAAAGCTTCAAGTTCCTTGGCGTGCACATCACTGACAATCTGAAATGGTCTACCCACACAGACAGTGTGGTGAAGAAGGCGCAACTGCGCCTCTTCAACCTCAGGAGGCGGAAGAAATTCGGCTTGGCCCCTAAGACCCTCAAACTTTTACAGATGCACAATTGAGAGCTTCCTGTCGGGCTGTATCACCACCTGGTACGGCAACTGCACCGCCCGCAACCGCAGGGCTCTCCAGAGGATGGTACGGTCTGCCCAACGCATCAGCTTGGGGCACACTGCCTGCCCTCCAGGACACCTACAGCACCCGATGTCACAGGAACCACCCGAGCCACGGCCTGTTTACCCCGCTATCATCCAGAAGGCGAGGTCAGTACAGGTGCATCAAAGCTGGGACCGAGAGAATGAAAAACAGCTTCTATCTCAAGGTCATGAGACTGTTAAATAGCCATCACTAGCTGGCTACCACTCGGTTACTCAACCCTGCACCTTAGAGGCTGCTGCCCTATATACATAGACATGGAATCACTGGCCACTTTAAATAATGGAACACTAGTCACTTTAATAATGTTTACATACTGATTTACTCATCTCATATCTATATACTGTATTTTATTCTACTGTATTTAGTCAATGCCACTCCGACATTGCTCGTCCTAATATTTATATATTTCTTAATTCCATTTCTTTACTTTTAGATGTGTGTATTGTTAGATACTACTGCACTGTCGGAGCTAGGAACACAAGCATTCCGCTACACCCGCAATAACATCTGCTAAATATGTGTATGTGACCAATAAAATGTTATTTGATATAAATAATCTGGCTACATAACCATATGATCAAACATAGTTAGCTAGCCAGTTCTGCTTTCTGCAGAAACAAGTACACTAACAGGCTCTTGTATTGCTTTCACCCTTCAGAAAGTATTCATACCCCTTAACTTATTCCACATTTTGTTACAGCCTAAATTCAAAATGGATTAAATATGTTTTACCCATTTACACACACACACACACACACACACACAATACCCCATAATGACAAAGTGAAAACATGTTTTTAGAATTTGCAAATTTATTGAAAAAGGAATACAGAAATCTAATTTAAGTAAGTATTCACACCCCTTTGCTATGACACTCCAAATCAGCTCAGGTGCATCCAATTTCCTTTGCTCATCCTTGAGTCCACCTGTGGCCATTTCAATTGTTTGGACCTGATTTAGAAAGAAACACACCGGTTTATATAAGGTCCCACAGTTGACAGTGCATGTCAGAGCAGAAACTATACCATGAAGTCCAAGGAACTGTCTGTACATCTCCGAGATAGAATTGTGATGAGGCATATATCTGGGGAAGGGTATAAAACTATTTCTAGAGTGTTGAAAGTTTCCAAGAGCACAGTGGTCTCCATCATTGGGAAATGGAAAACATTTGGAACTACCCAGACTCTGCCTAAACTGACCGTTCGACCAAACTAAGCAACCAGGCAAGAATGACAACTGACAGAACTAGAGTTCCTTGGCTGAGATGGGAGAACCTGCCAGAAAGACAACAGTTTCTATAGCACTTCACCAATCTGGGCTTTATGGGAGAGTGGCCAGACTGAAGCCACTCCTGATTAAAAAAGGCACATGACAGCAGGCCTGGAGTTTGCAAAAAGGCATGTAAAAGACAGAGCATAGATCAAACTATTCTCTAGTCTGATGAGATAAAAATGTAACTCTTTGGCCTGATTGCAAAGCGCTATGTCTGGAGAACCAGGCACAGCTAGCTCATCACCCGTCTAACATCATCCCTACTGTGAAGCATTGTGGTGGCAGCATCATGCTATGGGAATGCTTTTCAGCGGCAGGGACCGAGACTGGTGAAGACAGATTGAACAATGAATGGAGCCAAATCCTTGACGAGAACCTGCTTCAGAGTGCAAACTACCTTAGACTGGGGCGAAGATTTACGTTCCAACAGGACAATGACCCCAAACATACAGCCAAAGCAATGCTGGAATGGCTTCAGAACAAGAATGTTAAAGTCCTTGAGGGGCCAGCCAAATCCCAGACTTTAATCCCATTGAAAATCTGTGGAAAGACTGAAATTGCTGTTCAAAGCCACTCCCAATCTAGTTTGAGAAATTCTGCAAGGATGAATGGGAGAAAATACCCAAATCCAGATGTGCAAAGCTGATACTGCCATGGGGGTGAATACTTATGTAAATTAGGTCTGTATTTCATTTTCAATAAATCTGCAAAGAATTATAAAAACACTTTCACTTTGTCATTGGGGTATTGTGTGTGTAGATGGGTGAGAATATTTAAAACATTTTTAATTCAGGCTGCAACACAACAAAATGTGGAATAAATTAAGAGGTATGAATACTTTCTGAAGGCAATTTTGGTCAGATTCAGTTTGCAGTCCGATCGAAGCGCGGTTTCTTAATCCCACAAACATGACAAGCAAATTTACCTTAGTATTTTGCGAATTCCGATATGTCTTCCATGCAAAATAAAAATTATGTTGCGGATATTATCTACACTGCGGAAGAAGGCGACAGTACTGTTATGTTGTCCATCTCGTGGTGTATGTAGCACTTCTCGTCACCTTTCCCCCAGTAAACAGACTGCCAAGACCCGGAAAAGAGGACACTGCGCATGCGTTAAATGGTGAATTTATTACACTTTACCGGACTTTGCTTATTCATTCTTCCATGGATATCTAACTCCGACTGAGATTCGTCTTATAACATCAATTATATTTTTTATCTTTACATTAATTAAATATTATATTTAATCATTATTAAAGTGTTAAACTGAGGTGCAGTACTGCCGAGGCCCAAATGTTGCTCGTACCTGGGTTGCAAAATCAGATCCTGGTGCATTCAATATTAGATCCTTGTGCATGACCTGCCATTACAGTGTATATGAAACATCACACAAACTAGGTGTGATCAGTGATGATCATGACACCGTACAGAAACAGCATTTTAACGTTACACATTTAATGTACAATGGGTTGTACCATAACTGCGTATAGTAAAAAAAATATATATATATAAAACCTCAAGGACGAGTTTCCCAGACAGATTATGCCTAGTCCTGCAATGAAAAGCATGTCCATTGAACTGCATTTTAGTCCAGGACTAGGTTCAATCAGGTTCTGGCAAGCCGGAACAATTCAAAGGTCAAAGACAGAACATGAGGATAACTCATAGGAAGAATCTCAATTGCATACTCCTCACGTCCTCTCGCCTCGCCTCCTTCTCAAAACCCATTGGATGAGAAAGCCTGAAGTCCCATCCCACTGACCTTCTCCTCCAATGGGTTTTGAGAAGGTGCGAGGACGGAGGTGTATGCAATTGAGATTCTCCCATAGTCTTAGCTGGACATATCATCATTGTCTGTCCCATTATGGCGTCTGTGAGAGCATTGGTAGCGTCAATGAGGCCATCTACATTTTGATGTAGTCCACTTTCTTCTTCTACTACTTCTATGAGTTGACAAACAAACTGGAAGGGTGCACACTGCTAGTCTGGGTACCAGTCTTTTTAGCTAACATTCCACTCCTTGCTACTCCTGTCATTTGCCAAAGAGACTGGCTTTTTGGAAATCTCAACGTTCAATAGAGAGCAATAGTAATGTCGTATTTTTGTAGGCACTAACGGAGGCCAACTGCCTATTGGGAAAGGAATGGGGGTTTGAGGGTTTTTGGATAAACACACCAAAAATAAGGTCTGACACCATACAGAGTACAAAAACAGCATGATTTTAAGGCAACATTACACATTTAATGAACAATGGGTTTTACCAGAACTGTGTTTTAGTAAAATATATATATATATAAAGCCTAAAGGAAAGGTTTCCCCAGACACAGATTATGCCTAGTCCTGCAATTGAAAGCATATCCATTGAACTGCATTTTAGTCCAGGATTAGGTTTCAATCAGGTTCTGGGAATCCAGAACAGTTCAAAGTTCAAAGACAGAACATGAGGATAACTAATTCTAGTGCCAGGAGATGTTTCCTGCTCTTAGTCTTGAGTCATATTCACTAGGAACAAATCAGAAGCATACGGGCCAAAATGGTGAGGCAGTACCTGAACTTGCCCAATAACAAACGCTTGTTTTCATTATTGGTTACAAAACGTTTTGCTACGGTGTGCACTAATGAATACAACCTTTGTCTCTCTGTCCACCCAGCTCTCCAACAGCAGTGCCTTCAACTAGTCTGTCCTGTAGGCCTCTGCTAGTGACTACCTCCTCTTCCTCTCCCCCCTCCTCTTCCTCTCCCTTTACTACTCCCCATCATCTTCTCCTCCTCTGGGTCACTCTCTCGCTGCCTCTCCTCCTCCTCCTCCTCCTCCTCAGGATCATCATTGCGCTGGCGCTTCCTCTTCCTCTGTTTCTCCTCCACTCTCTTTGCTCCCTCTCCTCCAGCCCACATCTCCCACTCAGTCCAGAAGGTTATCTCTACCTGATGCCAAGGCTTCCTCTGCCCCACCTCCCCTCCCTCCTGCACAGTCCTGCCATCTGTCTCCCCCCTCTCCCCAACTCCTGGTCCTTCATCAGGGTCCAGCCCTGAGTCTTGGCTGTGGTAGCGTGTGACGTGGTTCTTGAGGCTGACGTTGTGGTTGAAGCTCTTGTCGCAGCGCTGGCATTGGAAGGGCCTCTCCCCAGTGTGGACGCGCAGGTGGGACTTCAGCTGGCTGAGCTGGGCAAAGGCACGCTGGTACACCTGGCACCCAGGAAAGAGCAACATGGACCATGTAAATACAATAATTCTGGTTTAAATAAAAATGTGAAGCTTCTTGTTTATAGTAAATAGCCCTCTTCAAAATAAGTAATTGAAACAGACACTTCAGTTGCATGTAATTGAAACCCTGCCCCTCCCTCCAGACCTGGCACTTGAAGGGCTTGTCGTCACTGTGGGACAGCTCATGCCTCTCCAGGAGGTGACCTTTGGCGAATTCCTTGTAACATGTGTGGCAGATGTGTCTCTTGGACTCATGCTCTCTGAGATGGCGATTCCGTATGAGGATGTTGTCAAACTTCAGTGGGCACTCTGAGCAGCTGTAGCATCTGTGACCTTTTAATCTTTTGAATCTGTGGGTCTTCTCGTGGGTCAGCTTGTCCGGCCGCGTCCTGAAGGATTGGAGGCAGAACTTACAGGGAAACATAAGGTCCTGACGGTGTAGCCTCCGGTGCTGCTTGAGGCCGAGTTCACTCGCACAACCCTGCCCACAGTCTGGACAGCGGACCATGAACTTGTGTTCACACTTATGGTGTTTCAGCCTGGTGGTGTACAGGACGCCACATTCAGGACAGAGGACCATATTATGTTTTTTGGAGTATTTGAATTTCTGCCGGATGCTGGCAACGTTTCCAGAGCCCAGTTCTCCAGCGGCACCGCTGAACGACTCCTGGTCCTGCTGGTCTCTCTGGGGTGATGATGAAGATGATCCATCAGAGTCTTCAGCAGACACGTCCAAACCACTCTCTCCTGTAGGCTGCTGCAATTGCCTTCCTCCTCCTCCTCCTCCTCCTCCGCTCCCCCCTCTCCCCCTGCCTCTCCCCCCTCTCCCCCTGCCTCTCCCCCTGCCTCTCAACCTACTACCCGTTGGTTTCTTCTCTTCTGGGTCAAAGTCAGAGTCACTCTCTATCAGTCCCTCTTCCTTCTCCTCCTCCTCTGGGTCAAATTCAGAGTCATTCTCTCTCTGTCCCTCTTCCTCATCTGTCTCTTCACCCTCCATCTCACACTCACCACCCTCCCCCTCACACCCATCTGCAGCCACCTGCTTCTTCTCTCCTTCTCTGTCTATCTGAGAGGTTTGGCTTTCAGAGTCCTCAGGCTCTATAGAGTATATTGTCACCTCAATAGAGGCCTGCTGCTCAGCACCATTCTCCTGTTGTTTACCTCCTAGGGACTTTCCCCTTCTCTCCTCTCCTCCCTCATTCTCCTGTGAGGACAGGCCATTCTCCTCCTGGCTTTGTGCACTGTCCGTCTCACTGTCCAACACCAGGTCATTCTCCTCCTGGCTTTGTGCACTGTCCAACACCACCTCAGTCACTTTCTTGCTCTCCTCTGCTCCTTTGTTCCCCTCCTTCTCCCTCACCAAGGACGTACCACTTCCCCCTGGTCTTGGTGGCTGGTCTACAGTCACCTCCATCTCCAGAGAGCCAGTCAGCGCCAGGGCCTCATATGCGTCCTCAGACGGAAGGGCCACTTGCACATCCGCAACCTAAGCAAGGAATACACCATTATTGGAGTTATAATTCTGTCTTTTATTTTTAATAAAATAACTAGAGATACCACAGAATAGAAATAACTGAAGTTAGTTATTTCACAATATCAACTGTTAATCCTTAAATACCCACCTGGGTGTTCTGTGGCTCCTCCCCATTTCCTCTGTGTGTCTGGACAGCAGACACGTTGCTTGCCCATGTCCTGAGGTGGTTGCAGCTCTGGCAGTGTTGGGTCACAGAGAGGCACGTCCTGTCTCCCTGCGTCTGGATCACACTCTCACGCATGCACTGCTCACACCACTGAAACAGCTGCAGCAGGCAGTCAATGTTCACTATAATATCTTCTGGGGAGGGAGGGGGGGCAGCAGCTTGTGGAGGGGGGGCAGCTAACCTGGGTCAAATACAAAAAAGAACGGGTGATTTCCTGCCACTATTGGCTCTTGCAAATTCATAAACATTAGCATATTTGGAAGAGACAGATGGAATGTTCCTCATTCCTTCACATCATCACGCAATCTTATCTTCTAGTAACATGCATTGACTAAATACACTACATGACCAAATGTGTGTGGACACCTGCTCGTTTAACATCTCATTCCAAAATCATGGGCATTAATATGGAGTTGGTCCCACGTTTGCTACTATAACAACCTTCACTCTTCTGGGAAGACTTTCCACTAGATGTTGGAACATTGCTGCAGGGTCTTGCTTCCATTCAACCACAAGCATTAGTGAGGTCAGGCACTGATGTTGGGCGATTAGGCCTGGCTCGCAGTCGGCGTTCCAATTCATCCCAAAGGTGTTCAATTGAGTTGAGGTCAGGGCTCTGTGCAGGCCAGTCAAGTTCTTCCACACCGATCGACAAACCATTTCTGTATGGACCTCGCTTTGTGCATGGGGGCATTGTCATGCTGAAACAGGAAAGGGCCTTCCCCAAACTGTTACCATAAAGTTGGAAGCACGGAATCATCTTGAATGTCATTGTATGCTGTAGCATTAAGATTTCCCTTCACTGGAACTAAGGGGCCTAGCCCAAACCATGAAAAACAGCCCTACATTATTACTCCTATACCAAATGCACAGTTGGCACTATGCATTGGGGCAGGTAGCGTTCTCCTGGCATCGGCCAAACCCAGATTCATCCGTCGGACTGCCAGATGGTGAAGCGTGATTCATCACTCCAGAGAAGGCGTTTCCACTGCACCAGAGTCCAATGGCAGCAAGCTTTACACCACTCCAGCCGGCGTATGGCATTGCGTAGGGTGATCTTAGGCTTGTGTGCGGCTGCCTGGCCTTAGAAACCCATTTCATTAAGCTCCTGACAAACAGTTATTGTGCTGACGTTGCTTCCAGAGGCAGTTTGGAACTCAGTAGGGAGTGTTGCAACAAACGATTTTTACGCGCTACGCACTTCAGCACTCGTGGTCCCGTTCTTGTGTGGCCTACCACTTCGCGGCTGAGCTGTTGTTGCTCCTAGACATTTCCACTTCACAATAACAGCGCTTACAGTTGACCAGGGCAGCTCTAGCAGGGCAGAAATTTGACGAACTGACTTGTGGGAAAGGTGGCATCCTATGACAGCGCCACATTGAAAGTCACTGAGCTCTTCAGTAATGCCAATGAGTATCTATGGAGATTGCATGGCTGTGTGCTCGATTTTATAGACCTGTCAGCAACGGGTGTGGCCGAATTCACGAATTTGAAGGGGTGTCCACATACTTTTGTATATACAGTGCATTCGGAAAGTATTCAGACCCCTTGACTTTTTCCACTTTTGTTACGTTACAGCCTTATTCTAAAATTGATTAAATAACATCTAATCTACACACAATACCCCATAATGACAAAGCGAAAACAGGTTTTTAGACATTTTTGCAAATGTATTAAAAATAAAAAACCTACCTTATTTACTTAAGTATTCAGACCCTTTGCTATGAGACTCAAAATTGGGCTCAGGTGCATCCTGTTTCCATTGATCATCCCTGAGATGTTTCTACAACTTGATTGGAGTCCACCTGTGGTAAATTCAATTGATTGGACATGATTTGGAAAGGCACACACCTGTCTATATAAAGGTCCCACAGTTGACAGTGCATGTCAGAGCAAAAAACAAGCCATGAGGTCAAAGGAAGCCACGAGACAGGATTGTGTCTAGGCAAAGACCTGGGGAAGGGTACCAAAACATTTCTACATTGAAGGTCCTCAAGCATTGTGGTCCTCTGTAGCTCAGCTGGTAGAGCACAGCGCTTGTAACGCCAAGGTAGTGGGTTCGATCCCCGGGACCACCCATACACAAAAATGTATGCACGCATGACTTTGGATAAAAGCGTCTGCTAAATGGCATATTATTATTATATTAAGAACACAGTGGCCTCCGTCATTCTTAAATGGAAGAAGTTTGGAACCACCAAGACTCTTCCTAGAGCTGGCAACCCAGCCAAACTGAGTAATCGGGGGAGAAGGGCCTTGGTCAGGGAGGTGACCAAGAACCCGATGGTCACTCTGACATAGCTCCAGAGTTCCTCTGTGGAGATGGGAGAACCTTCCAGAAGGACAACCATCTCTGCAGCACTCCACCAATCAGGCCTTTATGGTAGAGTGACCAGACGAAAGCCACTCCTCAGCCCGCTTGGAGTTTGCCAAAAGGCACCTAAAGGACTCTCAGACCATAAGAAACAAGATTCTCTGGTCTGATGAAGCCAAGATTGAACTCTTTGGCCTGAATGCCAAGCGTCTGGAGAAAACCTGGCACCATCCCTACGGTGAAGCATGGTGGTGGCAGCATCATGCTGTGGGGATGTTTTTCAGCGGCAGGGACTGGGAGACTAGTCAGGATCGAGGGAAAGATGAACGGAGCAAAGTACAGAGAGATCATTGATGAAAACCTGCTCCAGAGTGCTCAGGACCTCAGACTGGGACGAAGGTTCACCTTCCAACAGGACAACAACCCTAAGCACACAGTCAAGACAACGCAGGAGTGGCTTCGGGACAAGTCTCTGAATGTCCTCGAGTGGCCCAGCCAGAGCCCGGACTTGAACCCGATCGAACATCTCTGGAGAGAAAATAGCTGTGCAGCGACGCTCCCATTCCAACCGGACAGAGCGGATCTGAGAGCGGATCTGAGAGGATCTGCAGAGAAGAATGGAAGAAACTCCCCAAATACAGGTGTGCCAAGCTTGTAGCGTCATACCCAAGAAGACTCAAGGCTGTTATTGCTGCCAAAGGTTCTTCAACAAAGTATTGAGTAAAGGGTCTGAATACTTATGTAAATGTGATATTTCCGTTTATTTTTAATAAATCTGCAAAAAATTCTACAAACCAGTTTTTGCTTTGTCATTATGGGGTATTGTGTGTAGATTGAGGGGAAAAAACGATTTAATCCATTTTAGAATAAGGCTGTAACGTAACAAAATCTGGAAAAAGTCAATGGGTCTGAATACTTTCCGAATGCACTGCATAGTGTATTTCAATAAGAGTCCCATATAGCCACCTAGTCTATAAATTTCAACTTGAACACTGAGTGGTGCAGTGCGTTTGGCTCGGTAGTCTCTCGGAACAAAATAATCCAGTTTCCAGCGTGCACATGAGATTTGAGTGCCGAGATTAGCTGCTTTAGAAAGAGTAAAATAATCACAACACGTTATTAAACTGGTAGACTGCAGAAAAAAAACTATTACTGGTCAAGCAAAATACAAAGCCTCTTCTGCATCTGTAGGCATATCTCTCTATCGGGTTTCTTGTTTAAATTTTGTATTTATTTCTTTTAAAGAAACACTTAGATATACCAACACAGGACAATAACAAAACAAAATGATACATCCAGAAATATGTATATATTGTGCCTAATCAAAGTCAAGTTCTTACAGCGCCTTCAGAAAGTATTCATACCCCTCGACTTATTCCACATTTTGCCTGAATTGCAAAAAATTAAATAACCCATCTACACACAATACCCCATAATGACAAAGTGAAAACATGTTTTTGAAATGTCTGCAAATTTATTGAAAGTCAAATACAAATCTCATTTACATAAGTATTCACACCCCTTTGCTATGACACACCATATTGAGCTCAGGTGCATACAATTTCCTTTGATCATCCTTGAGATGTCACTACAACTTGATTGGAGTCCACCCTTGGCCAATTCAATTGTTTGGACATGATTTAGAAAGAAACACACCTGTCCATATAAGGTCCCACAGTTGACTGTGCATGTCAGAGCAGAAACTATACCATGAAGTCCAAGGAACTGTCTGTAGATCAAAGATATAATTGTGATGAGGCATACAGTGAGGGAAAAAAGTATTTGATCCCCTGCTGATTTTGTACGTTTGCCCACTGACAAAGAAATGATCAGTCTATCATTTTAATGGTAGGTTTATTTGAACAGTGAGAGACAGAATAACAACAACAAAATCCAGAAGAACGCATGTCAAAAATTTTATAAATTGATTTGCATTTTAATGAGGGAAATAAGTATTTGACCCCCTCTCAATCAGAAAGATTTCTGGCTCCCAGGTGTCTTTTATACAGGTAACGAGCTGAGATTAGGAGCACACTCTTAAAGGGAGTGCTCCTAATCTCAGCTTGTTACCTGTATAAAAGACACCTGTCCACAGAAGCAATCAATTAATCAGATTCCAAACTCTCCACCATGGCCAAGACCAAAGAGCTCTCCAAGGATGTCAGGGACAAGATTGTAGACCTACACAAGCCTGGAATGGGCTACAAGACCATCGCCAAGCAGCTTGGTGAGAAGGTGACAACAGTTGGTGCGATTATTCGCAAATGGAAGAAACACAAAAGAACTGTCAATCTCCCTCGGCCTGGGGCTCCATGCAAGTTCTCACCTCGTGGAGTTGCAATGATCATGAGAACGGTGAGGAATCAGCCCAGAACTACACGGGAGGATATTGTCAATGATCTCAAGGCAGCTGGGACCATAGTCACCAAGAAAACAATTGGTAATACACTACGCCGTGAAGGACTGAAATCCTGCAGCGCCCGCAAGGTCCCCCTGCTCAAGAAAGCACATATACAGGCCCGTCTGAAGTTTGCCAATGAACATCTGAATGATTCAGAGGAGAACTGGGTGAAAGTGTTGTGGTCAGATGAGACCAAAATGGAGCTCTTTGGCATCAACTCAACTCGCCGTGTTTGGAGGAGGAGGAATGCTGCCTATGACCCCTTGAACACCATCCCCACCGTCAAACATGGAGGTGGAAACATTATGCTTTGGGGGTGTTTTTCTGCTAAGGGGACAGGACAACTTCACCGCATCAAAGGGACGATGGACGGGGCCATGTACCATCAAATCTTGGGTGAGAACCTCCTTCCCTCAGCCAGGGCATTGAAAATGGGTTGTGGATGGGTATTCCAGCATGACAATGACCCAAAACACATGGCCAAGGCAACAAAGGAGTGGCTCAAGAAGAAGCACATTAAGGTCCTGGAGTGGCCTAGCCAGTCTCCAGACCTTAATCCCATAGAAAATCTGTGGAGGGAGCTGAAGGTTCGAGTTGCCAAACGTCAGGCTCGAAACCTTAATGACTTGGAGAAGATCTGCAAAGAGGAGTGGAACAAAATCCCTCCTGAGATGTGTGCAAACCTGGTGGCCAACTACAAGAAACGTCTGACCTCTGTGATTGCCAACAAGGGTTTTACCACCAAGTACTAAGTCATGTTTTGCAGAGGGGTCAAATACTTATTTCCCTCATTAAAATGCAAATCAATTTATAACATTTTTGACATGCGTTTTTCTGGATTTTTTTGTTGTTATTCTGTCTCTCACTATTCAAATAAATCTACCATTAAAATTATAGACTGATCATTTCTTTGTCAGTGGGCAAACGTACAAAATCAGCAGGGGATCAAATACTTTTTTCCCTCACTGTATATCTGAGGAAGGGTATAAAACAATTTCTAGAGTGTTGAAAGTTTCCAAGAGCACAGTGGTCTCCATCATTGGGAAATTGAAAAAATATGGAACTACCCAGACTCTGCCTAGAGCTGGCCGTCTGACCAAACTGAGCAAGAAGGACCTTGGTCAGGGAGGTGACCAAGAACCTAATGACCACTCTGACAAAACTACAGAGTTCCTTGGCTGAGATGGGAGAACCTGCCAGAAAGACAACAGTTTCTATAGCACTTCACCAATCTGGGCTTTATGGGAGTGTGGCCAGACAGAAGTCACTCCTGAGAAAAAAGGCACATGACAGCACGCCTGGAGTTTTCAAAAAGGCACGTGAAAGACTGAGCATAAGGCAGAAGATTCTGTGGTCTGATGAGACAAATGGATCACTTTGGGCTGAATGTAAAGCCCTATGTCTGGAGAAAACTAGGCACAGCTCATCACCTGCCTAACACCATCCCTACCGTGAAGCATGGTGGTGGCTGCATCATGCTATGGGGATGCTTTTCAGCAGCAGGGACTGGGAGACTGGTAAGGATAGCGGGAACAATGAATGGAGTGCAAATTACCTTAGACTTGGGTGAAGATTTACATTCCAACAGGACAATGACCCCAAGCATACAGCCAAAGCAACGCTGGAATTGCTTCAGAACAAGAATGTGAAAGTCCTTGAGTGGCCCAGCCAAAGCCCAGACTTGAATCCCATTGAAAATCTGTGGAAAGACTTGAAGATTGCTGTTCAAGTCGTCCCCATCTAACTTAACAAAGTTTGAGAAAATCTGCAAGGAAGAATGGGAGAAAATCCCCAAATCCAGATGTGCCAAGCTGATGCGGATATACCCAAGACGAGAAAGCTGTAATCGCCGCCAAAGGTGCTTCTACAAAGTATTGACTCGTGTGCGCATACTAATATAAATTATATATATATTTCTATTTTATTGTTAATACATTTGCAAAAATGTCTGAAAACATGTTTTCACTTTGTCATTATGGGGTATTGTTTGTAGATGGGTGAGAAAAAAAATCATTTTAATCCATTTTGAATTCAGGCTGTAACAACAAAATGTGGAATAATTCCAGGGTTATGAATACTTTCTGAAGGCACTAACTATGGATGGGATGAAAAAAGGTCAGTATTTGGTTATGAGCTAACAAAACTCCTTATTCCTGATGTTATGAAGGAGATGGCGGAGGACCAGGTGGATTTTGTAATGGCTTCTAGTGGTGGACCTTTTGTTTCAGATGGGGGTCAATTTAGGAAACTCTCAAACACCCAGGGTGTTCATAATAATGGGGATTTTAGATAAGGGGATAATTTCTTAACCCTAGAAAAAAGCAGGTCTTGCATCCTTACAGGTTTAACACTTGACTCATCAATAGCTCTCCAAGCAGCTTTGGATGTTGGGTCGAGGTCATATTCTCAATGACCTCAGTTGAAAGGCCCAGTAGTAATATTTGAAATGGGGAAGGGAAAGCCTTCCGGACAGTTTGGGCCGCTGCAGAGTAGGTTTATCGTATTGTGAGCTTCTTTACCTGCCATATAAATAATGTACATATTGTATCCAGATCTTTTTTAAATGCAGTGCAGAAAAAAGGGACATTTGCAGGTGGTAGGATGCTCATCTTAATTACAGACACTCTGCCTTGTAGAGTCACGTGCAGAGGGTCCCATCGAACTAGATCCTTCTTCATTTGGTCCAGAATGCCAGCATAATTGTTTTTGGTGGTGAGAAGACAGGTGCGATGTAAAGGTCCAGATATGTCAATCCAGAGAGCTCAAACTGAAGACGGAGTGTTGGGGGTCGTGGCGGCAGCCTAGCTGTATGATTTAAAGCAGGGCTGCCCAACCATCTTCCTGGAGATCTACCATCCTGTGGGTTTCAGTCCAACCCTAATTTAATACACACCTGATTCTACTTATTAGCTGCTCAACGACTTTAACTAGCTGAATCAGATATGCTAAATTAGAGTTGGACTGAAAACCTACAGGACGGTAGATCTCCAGGAAGAGGGTTGGGCAGCCCTGATTTAAAGGCATCAAAACTTATTTTGTTCCATTTATTTTGTAACCAGAGAGGGCGCTGAAATGAAATACTTTCATAGCACTGGGTATTGAATTAGACACGTCTGAAATGTACAGCAGTACGTCGTCAGCATAGAGAGAGATGTGGGGTTGAGTTCCATTGCCAGAGATTGGTGATATATCCAGGCTCTGTCTAATGGCTTGAGCCAGATGCTCTAGAAAGAAAATAGGCTGGCACTCAAAGGACAGCCTTACATTTACATTTGAGTCATTTAGCAGATGCTCTTATCCAGAGCGACTTACAGGAGCAATTAGGGTTAAGTGCCTTGCTCAAGAGCACAGACACATTTTTCACCAAGTCTGCTCATGGACCTTTCAGTTACTGGCCCAACACTTTTAAGCGCTAGGCTACCTGCTGCCCACCAGATCCCCTATGAATGGAGAACTTTGGGGTACTAAAATGACCCATCTGTATCCGATCCGCTGGGTTTGAGTAGAAGGTGCATATCATATTGATGACATTTTAAAATGTGAGAATTTTGAATAATACACCTTTTGAGTAGGCCAATTCATATTTTAATGAAGGCCCGCAGAACCAGCTTTACCTGTCCAGAACAGGCATGCCAAATCAACATCACTCTTCAGCCCCTGGAAGGCCCTCGGCTCCCTCCACCTGGTGAATGCCACGCCGATGTTGACCCACGTTTTTGATCTAAAACTGGATTCCCACGCTGCTCATCAAGTGCTAGTGATGCGCTTTGCTCAATAGACAGCACTCGGAGGTGTGGAAACGTTGCAAGGCTTGTCACCTTTTCTATTGAACCAAACAGGACCTTTGCCTTAACCCCCAGTAAAATGGCAGCTACACTCTATAGATTCTTTGCCGGGTCTTCTGTCAGCACGTCTGACGAGGGGAAAATGGCCATGTCATAACGGAAATAACTTCAAACACCAATGAAAATTAATAAAGTAGCATCATGCTCTGGGAAACTCAACACAACAAAGACTGTGCTGTAAGTGCACTTATTTTTTTGCAATTTTATTCAGAGCTTTTTGTTTAAGGAAATTAAAGTATTTGTTTTAAATTAACATGTAAATTGGTGCAGGTTACACAAACTAGCTACCCACCCTGATAAAAAAGTATAATGGGTCAATTACAAACCAATGCTATATATAACAATAATGATCTAGTTCTACAGGGCTTATGTACATGCACACAATTATGCAATTATTGTGGATTGTCATTACTATAATAGATTAAAAACGTTTACATGCTTTGCAAAAACAACGATTTCCCTAATAATCCTGTTTCCATGGACACATCTTAAATCAGGCTACCTGATGGCACTGTTAAATGCAGAAAATTGCCAATCAAAATAAACGTTCTACCACAGCATAAATATTATTTTTGGGTAGCATATTTAATTGAGTTCGGACATACAAAGTTATGTGAAAACTACTTCTAAGACGCACACATTTACATTTGTAATTTAGCAGACGCTCTTATTCAGAGCGACTTACTTATGCGAGTGCATACATTTTCGTACCGGTCCCCTGTGGGAATTGAACCCTCAAACCTGGCTTTGCAAGCGCCATGCTCTACCAACTGAACCACACAGGACTGCCACAACATTCAGTTGTTCTGATCACTCTTCACTCACACTAAAGAGAGGCTTGCTTTGCTGGTGCTAGCACATGCACAGATCAAATACACCGCTGGAACGCCGATTTAAGGTGTTTACATGTCCTAATAATTAGAAAGATGCTCAGAAAACCATGCGTTTTAATCGGCGTATGCTTACTTCGATTTTGATTTAATGCCGATTAAAATAAACCGAGTAAGGGGTTTGCATGACTATTGCATAATCTGCCTACTGCCATAATCAGTTTAATATCGAATTATTAGTGTGCATGTAAACATAGTCAGTGTTGCTTCCGTCCCTCTACTCGCCCCAGCTAGGGCTCGAACCAGGGACCCTCAGAACACATCGACAACTGTCAACCTCGAAGCAACGTTACCTATTACTCCACAAAAGCGGTGGACCTTTCAGAGCTAGGTAAACAACTACTTCAAGGTCTCAGACCATGGTTCGGTTTGGTAACTTAGCTAGTTAGCTAACAGAAATTGGAAACGCACCACCTCGCCTAACCAACAACCGCCATTCTTCTTCTTCGGGTTTATTGGCAAACTGGACAGGGGTAAAAAAAAAAGAATGAAAAAACACTCAAAGAAAAGTACATTCCACTACAGGGAAGAGAAAATTAACATGAATCCATACAAACTACGAAATAATGTTTAAATAAATCTCTATCTCCGCTCCTTCAGTCATTTGAAAACTCAAATCCCCTGTTCAGGCTCTGGGGCCTGAGAAGGTAGGACCGCACGAGTCAGAAATCCATGTAGCTAGCTCCTCAGATGTTAAGTATTTTAAAGCTGCAATATTTAACTTTTTGGGCTATCCGACTAAATTCACATAGAAATGTGAGTTATAGATCTGTCATTCTCATTTAAAGCAAGCCTAAGAAGCGGTAGATCTGTTCTGTGCGCTATTCCTATGCTTCCCATTCTTCAATTTTGTTTGAGTCTTTTACTTTCGATTTTGTACACCAGCTTCAGAAACCTTAAAATACAATATTTGTTATTGAAAATACATTTCACAGCGATTTAGATGGTAAAATGATTATCTGCTTGTTTTGTCAAACTAAAATTAGGCGAACTATTAGAATTTTAGCAACCAGGAAATGGTGGAGCGATTTCTGCATATTGCACCTTTAATCCCAGAAATAGTGCAGCTGCAGAAACAATTATGTTAATCTTTCTTGCCTTTTTTTTATCTAATTTTTTTACTTGCACAGTGCCGTTTATCACCATTGCTATAAAAGCGATTAAGTCCCCCTTCTTCACTTGAAGCATGTCTGGATCCTGCTGGTGACACGCATGTCTCGGTGCAGGTTGCTGTATAGCTCCCCTGTTGTTCAATAACATCAGGCCTTCTGCTCTTCTTACTGCCTCTGCATAGGAGACGGACTGAACTACCCTGATTTTGGCCACCTCCATCTCTTTCACCCTATTTGGGCATTCCAAGGATGTCGCCTCAATCTCCTCCAGTTACAACCCTTTATTCCTTTGCAATTCTTCCTTCCGTCTGCAGACACTCTCTACATCAGGGATGTGTAACTCCAGTCCCTGGGGGGCCTGATTGGTGCCACACTTTTGCCCCAGCCCACATATCTGACTCCAATAATCAACTAATCATGATCTTCAGTTTAGAATGCAATTAATTTAATTGTGTTTGCTAGGAATGGGGAAAAAGTGTGACACCACAGTTGGGTTCACAAGTTTGTACAGTACAGAGCACACTAGAGTGAAGTACACTAATGTATTGTATCGTACTGAACTCAACTGTACTTTAATGTCCAAGATTTGGTCTTGTTTGTGGGCAGAGCAACCAATTTTGCTCTTGTTTAGGGGCAGAGCTCATCAAAAATATGCCAGTGTGTAGAACAATACCCAAATATGCAAAGTAGGATATTGCATATTTATACCTTTTGAGTACCCATTTAGGATACATCACCATGAATAGAATGACATTCATATCCAGGGGACCCATGATGAAATTCCGTTACCTTATTCCGTTACGGGGTGTAAATCCACACCACATACTGTAGTTCAATAACCAAAATATATATATTTTCAATGTCAACGTGTCATGTCATAGCTGACACCCCATTATTTTCTTAATTCGTAGCAGATATTTAAGGTTTTTTTATTTTTAAAAACGTGGACAAAACACTGAGGGAAATGTTAACTAAATTCTGTTACCAAACTTTGCATCTGCACAGCTCTTCCAGTAAATGTGTTTTTGTAAAAATGTCAGTGTAAATTGTTAAAAGTAGTCCTTGCGCATAGAGTTGTATGTTTGTTAAACTTTTAAATCAATGTTTTTTTTTGTTTAGCATACATTTTAAGTGAAAAATCGGTGTCTCAGCACAATTCCTTAACCATGGAATTACTTGTATGCTAAAAAATGAGAGGGCGTCTCATATCAGTTCCGGAACCATAACCGCAGGAAGAAGGGCGCAGCCCGTTGGAGCACCTTATTCTATCTGTGGCTAGGTTAGTTATTCATATGTTAGGCTGGGCTGTGCGGAATGCCGGCAAAACGAGGCACACTCGTTAGCAAAGCGGGACACTCCCGGTGATTGCCCGGGTGGGCGGCGTTGCCACTCGATTTGCAATTTATGAGCTACACTCAAAACTGAGGTTGATTCCGGCTATGATACAAATACAAAACAACGCACACGTGTGGTGGAGACAAACTAGATAGGCTGCATGATAGTAGGATATGGCAGGTAGCTAAAATGACAAAGTTGAGGCTTACCTGTCGAGGAGAAAACATGCAAACTCGGCGTCACTTTCCAGGTTTTTCCATGCTCTTAGTTCGCGCCATCGTAAAAACGCAACACCTAAGTTTACTCGGGTCTGTCCATGGGACTTGTCGTTCTGCTGCTTGGCTGCTGATCGAATTATTTTAGGCTTTGAAGCAGTCTCTGGTGGTGCAGGATTACTGAGGTATAAAATGAATGGATGCTTCTGGGAGTCAGCCATGTTGACAGACTTCTAAATATAGGGATATTTAGAGGACTCATCCAAAGATATTTATAACTAACCCCCTTTTCGCTGTGACTAAGCTGAGTAGTATTCTTCTTCTTTTATGATATCATGGCGGTCGGCAAACAATCGTTTAAACGCATGCCGCCACCTACTGTGCTGGAATGTACGATCAATCATGATCTTCCCAATTCTGTACTAACATGAAAAAAATATTTGAAAACCAAACAAATCCCTAACTTCTATTACACCCTCCCCCAAAATCCCCTCACCAACCCCATTAAACTTAATCTATATCATGCTGAAACACTCCACCCTTAGGATTCAAATCAAATCAAATTGTATTTGCCACATGTGCCGAATACAACAGGTGTAGACATTACAGTGAAATGCTTACTTACAAGCCCCTAACCAACAATGCAAAGTAAAACAAATAAAACGTGTTAAGCAACAAAAAGAAAAGCAAATAACTACAGAGCAGCAGTAAAATAAAATAACAGTAGGGAGGCTATATACAGGGGGTACCGGTGCAGTCGAGGTAATTGAGGTAATATGTACATGTGGGTAGAGTTAAAGTGACTATGCATAAATGTGGGTAGAGTTAAAGTGACTATGCATAAATAATACACAGAGTAGCAGCAGAGTAAAAAAGGGGGTGGGGGTGGGGGGGCAGTGCAAATTGTCCGGGTAGCCATGATTAGCTGTTCAGGAGTCTTATGGCTTGAGGGTAGAAGCTGTTGAGAAGCCTTTTGGACCTAGACTTGGCGCTCCGGTACCGCTTGCTGTGCGGTAGCAGAGAGAACAGTCTATGACTAGGGTGGCAGGAGTCTTTGACAATTTCGAGGGCCTTCCTCTGACACCGCCTGGTATAGAGGTCCTGGATGGCAGGAAGCTTGGTCCCAATGATGTACTGGGCCGTACGCACTACCCTCTGTAGTGCCTTGCGGTCGGAGGCAGAGCAGTTGCCATACCAGGCGGTGATGCAACCAGTCAGGATGCTCTCGATGGTGCAGCTGTAGAACAGCTGAGGACCCATGCCAAATGTTTTCAGTCTCCTGAGGGGGAATAGGCTTTGTCGTGCCCTCTTCACGACTGTCTTGGTGTGTTTGGACCATGACAGTTCGTTGGTGATGTGGACACCAAGGAACTTGAATCTCTCAACCTGTTCCACTACAGCCCGTCGATGAGAACGGGGGCGTGCTCAGTCCTCTTTTTTTTTCCTGTAGTCCACAATCATCTCCTTTGTCTTGATCGCGTTGAGGGAGAGTTTGTTATCCTGGCACCACACGGCGAGGTCTCTGACCTCCTCCCTATAGGCTGTCTCATCGTTGTCGGTGATCAGGCCTACCACTGTTGTGTCGTCGGCAAACTTAATGATGGTGTTGGAGTCGTGCCTGGCCATGCAGTCATGGGTGAACAGGGAGTACAGGGGGGGACTAAGCACGCACCCCTGAGGGACCCCCGTGTTGAGGATCAGCGTGGCAGATGTGTTGTTACAGGAAGTCCAGGATCCAGTTGCAGAGGGAGGTGTTTAGTCCCAGGATCCTTAGCTTAGTGATGAGCTTTGAGGGCACTATGGTGTTGAACGCTGAGCTGTAGTCAATGAATAGCATTCTCACGTAGGTGTTCCTCTTGTCCAGGTGGGAAAGGGCAGTGTGGAGTGCAATAGAGATTGCATCATCTGTGGATCTGTTGGGGCGGTATGCAAATTGGAGTGGGTCTAGGGTTTCTTGGATAATGGTGTTGATGTGAGCCATGACCAGCCTTTCAAAGCACTTCATGGCTACAGACGTGAGTGCTACGGGTCGGTAGTCATTTAGGCAGGTTATCTTAGTGTCCTTGGGCACAGGGACTATGGTGGTCTGCTTGAAACATGTTGGTATTACAGACTCAGTCAGGGACATGTTGAAAATGTCAGTGAAGACACTTGCCAGTTGGTCAGCGCATGTTCGGAGTACACGTCCTGGTAATCCGTCTGGCCCTGCGGCCTTGTGAATGTTGACCTGCTTAAAAGTCTTACTCACATCGGCTACGGAGAGCGTGATCACATAGTCATCCGGAATACCTGGTACTCTCATGCATGCTTCAGTGTTGCTTGCATCGAAGCGAGCATAGAAGTGATTTAGCTCGTCTGGTAGGCTTGTGTCACTGGGCAGCTCGTGGCTGTGCTTCCCTTTGTAGTCTGTAATAGTTTTCAAGCCCTGCCACATCCGACGAGCGCCAGAGACGGTGTAGTACGATTTTTTTTTTTTATCTAACCTTTATTTAACCAGGTAAGCCAGTTGAGAACAAGTTCTCATTTACAACTGCGACCTGGCCAAGATAAAGCAAAGCAGTGCAATTAAAACAACAACAACACAGAGTTACATATGGGATAAACACAACCTGACTAGAGTATTGACTCTTTGCCTGTTTGATGGTTTGTCGAAGGGCATAGTGGGATTTCTTATAAGCATCCGGGTTAGATTCCCACTCCTTGAAAGCGGCAGCTCTAGCCTTTAGCTCAGTGCGGATGTTGCCTGTAATCCATGGCTTCTGGTTAGGGTATGTACGTACGGTCACTGTGGGGACGACGTCATCGATGCACTTATTGATGAAGCCAGTGACTGATGTGGCGTACTCCTCAATGCTATCTGAAGAATCCCGGAACATATTCCAGTCTGTGCTAGCAAAACAGTCCTGTAGCTTAGCATCTGCGTCATCTGACCACTTTTTTATTAACCGAGTCACTGGTGCTGAATCAGGAGGATAGAGTTATGGTCAGATTTGCCAAATGGAGGGCGAGGGAGAGCTTTGTATGCGTCTCTGTGTGTGGAGTAAAGGTGGTCTAGTTTTTTTTCCTCTGGTTGCACATGTAACATGCTGGTAGAAATTAGGTAGAACGGATTTAAGAGACGTGTGTGAACAAGCACAACTCCATTATAAAATTGTTTTTCTCAAAGTTTCCGAAATGCCACGTGCGCCCACTTATATCAGTGCATTCATAACATATACTTTTTTTTTTTTTACGTTTTAGTCATTTAGCAGACGCTCTTATCCAGAGCGACTTAGAGTTAAGTGAGTGCATACATTATTATTTTTTTAATTTTTTCATACTGGCACCCTGTGGGAATCGAACCCACAACACTGGCGTTGCAAACGCCATGCTCTACCAACTGAGCTACATCCCTGCCGGCCATTCCCTCCCGGCCATTCCCTCCCATACCCTGGGCCAATTGTGCGCCGCCCCATGGGTCTCCCGGTCGCGGCCTGCTACGACAGAGCCTGGATTCGAACCAGGATCTAGTGGCACAGCGATGCAGTGCCTTAGACTACTGCGCCACTCGGGAGACTTAAGAAACTTCAATTCGATCAAATAAGCCTTACGTAGCAATTAGCAATTTCATTTTATGTTGACCAAATTCGACATTAACATTTACATTTTAGTCATTTAGCAGACGCTCTTATCCAGAGCGACTTACATTTAGTGAGTGCATACATTTTCATACTGGCCCCCCGTGGGAAACAAACCCACAACCCTGGCGTTGCAAGCGCCATGCTCTACCAACTGAGCTACAGGGAACTCTCATTGACCTCCATACAAAAACTCCCCACTTCCACTGGTTAATGCTGTATTTCGCACTGATTTTAGATCAGTCAAGCCTCTTGCTTCCTCTCTGGTTATATCCAAGATGAGTCTATCTCTATGCTTCTTAACTAGTGGGCCGGTCCTGCCAGGAGAACTCAAAACGCAATATATCAGCCAATAACGTCTGTGGTGAGGAAATTCTTTGTAACGTGTTCACTTCACAAACCCGTCAGATTTTTCCTGGACATTTGATGATGTAGAACAGTGAAACACATTTTCTTTAACAACATTTATATATTTTTTACCAAAACTGTAGAAGTGAAAAAAAAACAGCCTCAAGAGTTCTAAGAAATGTTCAAAGCCAAAACATTATGGTCAACATGACAAAACCGATAACAGATTTCTTTTAATGACACCGTTAGGTGGCTCCTGGTTTTGGTATGGTTCTCTCTGAGGTGGTGATGATGATGATGTATCCAGCTGTTCAACAGCAGTGTCCACATGTATTTCTCCTGGAGGCTTCTGCCAGTGCCCCCCTCCTCCACTACCTTTCCCTCTACCCCTCCCTTTCTTCTCCTCTTCCTCTAAGTCAAAGTCAAGAGTCACTCTCATTCTGACGCTCCTCCTCCTCCTCAGGGTCATAGTTCCACTGTCAATTTCTCTGTCGCCTGCTCCTCCGCTCTCCCACCTCCACTCCCTCCCCACTCTCTTGTGGTGTCCAAGCGTCTGCCTCCCCACTCTCCCCTTGGTGGTAGCGTGTGACGTGGTTCTTGAGGCTGACGTTGTGGTTGAAGCTCTTGTCGCAGCGCTGGCATTTGAAGGGCCTCTCCCCAGTGTGGATGCGCAGGTGAGACTTCAGCTGGCTGGCCTGGGCAAAGGAACGCTGGCACACCTGGCACCTAGCAGGAGCAGCGCGTAATGGAAAACATGTCAACGCTTTACAGTCCACACTCAGCTGGTAATACAAACAAAACAGACATTTCAACAGAGGGATATGTGTTCAGTATCAAACTAACAGAGAAGGCAGTATAAAGCACCAACCTGAAAGATTTGTTGTCACTGTGGCTCAGCTCGTGCCTCTCAAGCTTGCTAAGTTGGGGGAATTCCTTGTAGCACGTGTGACAAATGTGTCTCTTGGACTCGTGCTCTCTGAGATGGCGGTTCCGTTTCAAGATGTTGTAAAATCCCTGGGGGCATTCGGAGCACCTATAGTGCAACCTTTTGACTCGGTGGTCGTTCTTCTCATGGGTCCACTTGTCTTCCAGGGCCTTGAATGGCTTTAGGCAGAACTTACAGGAGTAGACATGCTCCTGACGGTGGAGCCTCTGGTGATGCTTGAGGCCAGCTTCATCCACGCAGTGCTTCCCACAGACAGAACAGCTTGAACTTGTGTTCACACTGATGCTCCACACTGAGTAAAGTTGAGATGAGGATGCCAGTCAGGGCAGAGAAACTGTGAACGTTTGGAGTGCTCTCGACGGACCTGGTCCTCATAACTTTCTAGGTTGTTGAACCGCATTTTCTGTTGTATTTTTTACTTTATGTTTTGTTTACCACATATGTAACTCTGTGTGTTGTTTTTAATCGCACTGCTTTGCTTTATCTTGGCCAGGTCGCAGTTGTAAATGATAACTTGTTCTCAACTGGCTTACCTGGTTAAATAAAGGTGAAATAAAAAAATAAAAAAATGCAGAGTCTGTCAAACCCAACAGGCTCCTCAGACTGGCAATCACGCACACCAACATCCACACCTCCCACACACCGCACACATACAGCTTCTTGTGTCGCCGTGTAGTGCAGGTGAGTGTAGGTTCTGACCCACAGTCAGTGCACCACTCCACAAGTCTTACTTGCCTCAGTCTCCTCTCCTCTGTCTTCTCTCTCACTCTGTCCCCCGGAGAAGGATGGTCTTCAGGCTCCTCACAGGAGTCAGACTCTAAAGTCACCTCCGGCTCCACTGAGGGTTCCCACTCAGCAGTAGCCTGCCGCTCCTCTCTGCTGGGAAGTCCCTTCATCTGGCTCTCCTCTCCTTCCTCCTCCTCCTCTCCCTCTAATCCCTGTTGGGTGCAGTGTCTGCATCACCTGTTTTCTGTGGTTCGACTCATCTGAGCTTCTGGGCTGAATGTTCACACACTGGTCCTCCTCAATGGATGGACAACATTCTTCAGTGGCACTGCTGTCGTCTGGCCAATCAACAGTGACTGTGTTAATACCCTCTCCTGACCAACCATGATGTCTGTCCTCCATGGCTCCCTCTTGACCTGTGTGTTTACACACAATAATAAAGAATTAGAAAACATATGTCCATTTATATGACTTGGCCAAAGATTTCCTATGGCTAGCCTACATGTTGTGCGTAGAATGCCCACTGATGGGACAGATAACTTTTAATCAAACTGCTTTACAGTTCGATTCTCTCATAATAGTCCCCCGGTACAAATGTTCTGAGCATACTAGTAACTTTCTGAGGTCGTCAGTCGGAGTATTGGCATCAATGTTCAGGGCAACTAGCCATGGTCTCAATCGGTCCGGATCTCTCAATGGAAGTCGGTGAAACATTATAGCTGACCCTTTCCTTTGTTTGTTATGGCAAGTTTTTACAGTACACTCACGAACCGTATTGGGACAGGCGATGGAAGTCCGTCGATGTAACGCGCAAGTCTCAGCACACTTAGCTAGCTCACTACTTGCTAACGTTCTTCAGTGGCAACGATGCTGTCTGGCCAATCAACAATTACGGTTTTAAAACCCTCTCCTGAACAACCATGCTGTCTGTCCTCCGTGGCTCCGTCTTGTCGACCTATGTGTTTACATTAAATAATAATGAATTAGAAAACATATGTCCATTTATATGACATAGCCCAAATATTTTCTATGACTTAAAGCTAGCTAACTAAACTTCAGTAGCAAGCGATATTTCTTTGCATATCAGCTAGCTACAACAGAGATAATGGAGAATTGGCTTTCCATACCGTCTCTGCTACAAAGAACATAAACAGGAAGTGAAGCAGAAGTCCGTTCCAGAATGTGATTCACAAGCAACCAAGTAAATGATTAAAGTTCCTAGCTGCAACCTAGGCTGAAAATAATGACTCTCAATAGTGTGTGTGTCATCTTTAGAAGTAAGACAAGAACAAAGAAAATATTGAATATTGCCCTTGTTAATCATCATATATCTACAAATAAAATAGACTGAGTGTAATTTAAAACAAAGTTTTATTAAATCATGAATTCAACATCCAAAAAGTGCATAGGGGTTAATATCAAATAAAAAAGTGCAAATGTTAAAAGTCAAGAAAGTTAAATCTAAGGAGAAAACTGATTCATTTTCCTAGTGCAGTAGTTTCTCATAACCTATGGCATATGTCTGAATGAGATACAGCTCTCCTCATAATAACCTATCCGGTTTCCGAGCTGGTCATGGGTGCACCTCAGCCACGCTCAAGGTCCTAAACGATATTATAACCGCAATCGATAATAGACAGTACTGTGCAGCCGTCTTCATCGACCTGGCCAAGGCTTCTGTCAACAACCGCATTCTTATTGGCAGACTAAATAGCCTTGGTTTCTCAAATGACTGCCTCGCCTGGTTCACCAACTACTTCTCAGATAGAGTTTAATGTGTCAAATCGGAGGGCCTGTTGTCTGGACCTATGGCAGTCTCTATGGGGGTGCCACAGGGTTCAATTCTTGGGCCGACTCTGTTCTCTGTGTATATCAATGATGTCGCTCTTGCTGCTGGTGACTCTCAGATCCACCTCTACGCAGACGACACCATTTTGTATACATCTGGCCCTTCATTGGACACTGTGTTAACAAACCTCCAAACGAGCTTCAATGCCATACAACACTCCTTCCGTAGCCTCCAACTGCTCTTAAACACTAGTAAAACTAAATGCATGCTCTTCAATCGAACGCTGCTGGCACCCGCCCACCCGACTAGAATCACTACTCTCGACGGGTTTGACCTAGAGTATGTTGACAACTACAAATACCTAGGTGTCTGGTTAGACTGTAAACTCTCCTTCCAGACTCACATTAAGCATCTCCAATCCAAAGTTAAATCTAGAATCAACTTCCTATTTCGCAAAAAAGCCTCCTTCACTCATGCTGCCAAACATGCCCTCGTAAAACTGACTATCCTACCGATCCTTGAATCCGGCGATGTCATTTACAAAATAGCCTCCAACACTCTACTCAGCAAATTGGAAGTAGTCTATCATAATGCCATCCGTTTTGTCACCAAAGCCCCATATACTACCCACCACTGTGACCTGTACGCTCTTGTTGGCTGGTCCTCACTACATATTCGTCGCCAAACCCACTGGCTCCAGGCCATCTATAAATCACTGCTAGGCAAATCCCCGCCTTATCTTAGCTCATTGGTCACCATAGCAACACCCACCCGTAGAATGCGCTCCAGCAGGTATATCTCACTGGTCATCCCAAAAGCCAACACCTCCTTTGGCCGCCATTCCTTCCAGTTCTCTGCTGCCAATGACTGGAACGAACTGCAAAAATCTCTGAAGCTGGAGACTCTTATCTCCCTCACTAACTTTAAGCATCAGTTGTCAGAGCACCTTACCGATCACTGCACCTGTGCACAGCCCATCTGAAATTAGCCCACCCAACTACCTCATCCCCATATTGTTATTTATTTGGCTCATTTGCACCCCAGTATCTCTATTTGCACATCATCTCTTGCACATCTATCATTCCAGTGTTAGTACTAATTGTAATTATTTTGCACTATGGCCAATTTATTGCCTTACCTCCATAACTTGCTACATTTGCAGACACTGTAAATATATTTTCTGTTGTATTTTTGACTTTATGTTTTGTTTTACCCCATATGTAACTCTGTGTTGTTGTTTTTATCGCACTGCTTTGCTTTATCTTGGCCAGGTCGCAGTTGTAAATAAGAACTTGTTCTCAACTGGCTTACCTGGAGACTCTTATCTCCCTCAATAACTTTAAGCATCAGTTGTCAGAGCACCTTACCGATCACTGCACCTGTACACAGCCCATCTGAAATTAGCCCACCCAACTACCTCATCCCTATATTGTTATTTAATTTGCTCTTTTGCACCCAAGTATCTCTATTTGCACATAATCTCTTGCACATCTAGCATTCCAGTGTTAATACTATTGTAATTATTCTGCACTATAGCCTATTTTACTGCCTTACCTCCATAACTTGCTACATTTGCACACACTGTATATATATTTTCTGTTGTATTTCTGACTTTATGTTTTTTTTTTTCCCCATATGTAACTCTGTGTTGTTTTTGTTGCACTACTTTGCTTTGTCTTGGCCAGGTCGCAGTTGTAAATGAGAACCTGTTCTCAACTGGCTTACCTGGTTAAATAAAGGTGAAATAAAAATAAATAAAAAAACCTGGTTAAATAAAAAAAAATAAAAAAAATAGCCATATGTCTCTTAAACAGCTCAAATGGATCAACCTCCTCCCTATCTTGTTCTCAACTGGCTTACCTGGTTAAATAAAGGTGAAATAAAATAAAATAAAAACCTATTCTAGTCACACCCTGGACACGATTTCATCATCATATTAGTATTTGCTGATGATCTCCTTAGCAAGTGCGATGTAAGCTGTCATGGCATCCTCCTTGGACATACCTATAAAATAAGAACGCAAATACAACATTAGAGCAACATCATCACACATACACACTCTCTCTCACTCACTCACTCACTCACTCACTCACTCACTCACACAAACACTCTCCCCCCCCGTCTACATTATTTTATTTTCAATTAAACGTATTGGTGAATGGTGATTGCAGCCTTCAATGCCAAGAACAATCTCTAGATAAGGGTTATCATTCCCCTTACTGTAGCATTTTATTCACAAAATGTTCATCACTGGATTAGAATGTTCCAAAGACTGAAACAAGGGTGGAGGATAGAGGGCTAGTGTGGAGGGTATTCATTTTTTCCATTCTGAGAGAAGGCTAAATCTTTTTTTTTACCTTTCCTAGAATCCCAGGCCTCCCACTTGGCTTTTCCTTTCATGTCTAACATGCCTGGTTTGTCTGTGGAGAACAAGAGAAGACAGTATTTAGGACATCAGTGGGGACTGGTAAGTTCAAAGTTCAAAGAAAAAGACTAAGAGAACTTGAGAGGAACCAGGAAAGATTGAAGGTCAGGCTTTAAGTTCTATTGGCCTACCAGTACCAGTGTGGGTATCTGATATGGCCATTTTGGAAAGCAGTTATCTGATATCCGGGAGATGAGCATCATATCCACCCAAAATTTGCTGAAATCATTGTTATTCTCTCCATATCATTTTAATGGTCCCTTAGCTTGTATATGTTCTGTACGGTTATGTATTTAAATTAGCATGTTTTAATTGGCACAAAGAAAATTCCGTACCAATGTTGATGTCTCCAAATATGGCCTGCTTATACAGACCATACACGTCCAGCAGCTCCTGGTCTGAAGGTCTGGACTTCACCTTCTTCACATCATCTGCTACTCGCTCAAACTCTGCCTGCACAGAGAGATGGAAGAACAGAGGGAAAGGGACAGGAGGGTGTAGGGGTAAATATGCACGGAGATAAAGGGTGAAAAAATGGGGAAACAATACAGCATAGAAACTCCAGAATGTAACATAATCTACAGCACTACAGCCTATTACTGCCACTACTGAGCAGCCAAACATTGGGTCCTTATTCCATTCAGAGCTGTGAATGCCATTTTGTTTGCTTGAATAATCTACTTTACACAGATCTCAATCTGGGACAATGCACAAAAAACAGCAGGGCTGAATGGGACAATGGGCACATTCATCTAATCAGAAAGGAAACCCACTAACTAATTTCTGTTCCACATGCAGTTTTAATTAAACAAATATACTTTTTGAAGTATTTATTAAGCATTTGTGTTTTTATTCACCCAGGACCCAGATTACAGGCCCAATGCATAAACCTCTTATTATTTTGGTTGTACATTCATTCTATCTGACTACAGTGTAACCAACCAGAAGAAAGTTGACACTGTAAGATCATCTGGTTGGTTTCAACTTTCTTCTGGTTGGTTTTAACTTTCAATTTTCTTCTGGTTGGTTCTGGGCCAATTTACACTGTAGTCAGATCAAATGAATGTACAACCAAAATAAAATATAAAGGGTGTACAGTGCATTCAGAAAGTATTCAGACCCCTTCACTTTTTCCACATTTTGTTAAGTTACAGCCTTATTCTAAAATTGATTAAATAAATGTTTTCCTCATCAATCTACACACAATACCCCATAATGACAAAGTGAAAACAAGTTTGTAGAAATTTTAGCAAATGTATAAAAAAATAAAAAATATGACATTTTCATAACTATTCAGACCCTTTACTCAGTACTTTGTTGAAGCACCTTTGGCAGCGATTACAGCCTCAAGTCTTCTTGGGTATGATGCTACAAGCTTGACGCACCTGTATATGCATTGGACCTGTGACTCTAGGTTTTTAATACAATCAGTTGGTTAGATTTATTGCCCCCGTTACTGAAATGGTTGTTCCTGTTCAAATGGTTTAGGTAGGCTTTTTTTTAATCAAGTTTCCTAACCCTGACAGTCATTCTGAATGTAGGTTGCGAGTGAATAAAAATGTATACTGTTGGATATCCTAACTTTTGCTGGATTACAATAAGAACTACACATCACTTTGCAAGCCACAATAATGTGACTTGCAGGCCTGATGTGGCCTGTAAACCAGGAGTTTCCTAACACCACTGTGTTAGGGTAAAACTAGGCCATCAAAGTAAGGCCTTATGATATATGTAATGTATTGTCAAGTAAAATTGTAATGATAACATTCACCTAGGTACTTATTTGGTGAAAGCCGCAGGCCTTTAAAAGGAAATAATTCAACAAACATGTCTCTGTCACTAACAAATAGAGTCAAGGGTGGTAACTCTCTACAATTCACTCGAAAATAAAAGGCACCATGGGAAATATGCTAATTATTACTTAATATAATAAGTAGTACATGCAATGTTTAATTCTAATAGGCTACAGTCGCCTAGCTATTATTGGTCTTGGAAGCATGACTGCGCTGCATACTTAGTCTGCACCCGCATTTTGATGACGGCAGCTGGTATCCAATACACCTCAGCATCCTTGCGCACAATTCCGAGATGGCTAGCCAATCAAGCTCTAAATTTCTTACGCATTTAAAACAATACACAGGCATGTCTCAGTAAATAGAGAACATAACGGTAAACGTAGTCTGTATGTACAAGCCTACCTACCACCAGCTACCACATCATTCAACCACATCTCTTATAAAAACGTAGGCCTAAACCCGTTATCTAGATCGACGCATCACTTAGATAGAAGATGTGTACGCCAAGGGTGCAGGGAAAACATAGCCTACCTGTAGAGACATCTCGCCAAGTTCAACTCCGTAGGCTACTGTTGGTATTATTAAAGACCAAAGTGTCCTCTCGGCTGTGTGAATAGCTCTGACTGCAGTCTGCAGCTGTAACAGACTGGGAGCTTACAGTAAATATCGGTCAAGTCCTCCGGAGTCGGGACCGCAGTGGGGTGGATAGAAACAGCTGATTGGCTGACCTAACATACTGAGACTCGGCGCGTAAAGGACGTTAAAACAAAATAGGACTTAAAGGACACTCGCATCAATGCAAGCCAATATTCGATTTTTCGCGTTTCATGTCCAAATCATACTGTATTAAATTGATTGTGTAGCTCAATGATATATAGGGCCTATTCACTTGCATTGAATTTGTGGCATGTTTAGTATTTGGAGAGTGTTAGGTAAACATTATTGTGTGTGTAATTTGGGTGTAGAAACAGTGATTGATGGAAGATGAGCGATGGTAGGCTACCATCCTACTGGAGCTCAGCAGTCTGTGGTTCTAATTCAGCAGTCTGTGGTTCCTATGATTCAGAGATTTGTGCATCTGAGGGTCTGATTCAGGTGACTAAAGGCTTGGTAGCATCCAGTGGGTCATATGGTTTGTAGCTAGTGTTATTAAGTGGCTTTGGTTTTTCTTAGTAAATTGTAAATATAATATTAGAAGATTGTCTGGTGGCCTTTTGCACGCGCTCAAAAAGATGAGCTCAATGCGCGTTTTAAGGGGCGTGGCTCTGTTGAAACGTCATCAGCCATGGTCATACAATATGGCTGCGCCCATGGACACAGCATTAGTACTGGTGTGCACTGACCTACAACTGCTTAAAAAAATATAATTGAGGTAAAAAAGTGACGGCTGTGGGTATATAAATAACTATGGCAGTTTGTCAGCTTGATATGTTTAATTTAGGTTTGTTTGCCAACTTGTTAAAACTACTCGCTATATCTCTGTACATCCTGGGAAATGGGTCTGTCGCTGAGTAACTAGTTAGCTAACTAGCTAGCTAAGTGGGCAAGTGATGTGTAGTAGTGATTGAGGGGGAAACATTGTTACAGGGCAAACTTACTACCTTTACTTACAGGTTGGAGGACCACAGTACAGAGCCTTTATTTTACTTTGATCAGACAGTGTAATCTGATTCTAGATCTGCACCTAACCCCAACACTTTCTCATCTACCCTCATAGCCAAAGGCTGTCGTGTTAGTTTTTAAGCGTTAGTTTTTATGGCACAGGTTGTACTGCGTTTACAGGGTTTAAGCCCCGCCCCAGCGTCATCCCTCAATCACTACTGCGCATTAACATTCAAGGAGTCAACCCCACAGAACTAGAACAATAGAATAGATTATATTTCTATGCTACCCTGCAGGTACATTTGATAACATGAGGGTTGAGTCAGCAGCTCATGTGAATTCCTCCTGTCTTCACTCCAGATAAAGATGGCCACTCCAGGCAGAGTGTCGAAAAAGGAGCGGAAGAAGCAGATCCCAGCTAAGACGTCCCTGAACTCCCCCTACAGCCTGCAATGGAGTCCGCTGCAGAGAGATGACGTACACTTCATCCTGGACACTCTGAAGAGCAAACTGTCAGCAACTGGCCTGGAAAAGAAAGAGGTGAAAGGGTTTCGACAGTGGGGGGAAAAAAGAGAAATAAGAAACTGCCTACAGGACATGACTCTGTAGCCGAGCCCCCACAGATACCCCTCGACACTGTAACACCGGAATGTCCTGTTAAACCCACAGAGCAAGGCTGGACTGATGTAGCCGCTAGGAGGCAGCTGGCCATCGGCATCAATGAGGTCACCAAGGCTCTGGAGAGGAACCAGCTCCGGCTGGTGCTCGTGTGCAAGTCGGTCAAACCGCCTCACATGACGAGCCACCTGATAGCGCTGTGCCGGACGCGAGGCGTGGCGGCATGCCAGGTGCCGTGTCTCAGTGAGAGTGTGGCGGGACTGCTGGGGCTGAAGTGCGTCCTGGCACTGGGATTCAGACAAGGGGAAGGGAATGAGGATGGAACATTCTCCGACACTGTGGAAGCCATCCTACCTAGAGTGCCTGCTCTGCAGGTTGCCTGGATACAAAGCCCTCCCAGTGACACAGGTGCAACAGTTGAGGGGCAGGTAGAAGGGGAAACAGCTGAAGAGGGGCAAATGGTGGTGGAAAAGGGAGAGGAGACAAGGGGCCAAAAACGGAAAATTGAAGACATTTCTCCAGACATGACAGAATCTCCATCCTGCGTACTTCAGCCTCTTAAAGTGAAAAAGATCATTCCCAATCCTGCTAAAATACGTAAACCGAAAACTAAGAAAAAGTAGAAGCAATTTGGACTGAATCAAATGTTTTGGTTTCTCTCATTTTATGTACAAAGGATTACATGAAATGGTAGTGTAGGCAGCCCTGGATGCTGATTGGAGGTAGAGGCCTCTGCTTCCTGTCTAGAAGAAACACTCCCAAAATCCCATGCAGGACTTAAATGATTAAATAAAGAAGACAGCACACTCAGATGTATATATTTTCTTCTTGTCTGGATGAGTTTATTCGATCAAATGTCCATGCTGGTATAGTTTACATGTGTATTTGAAACATATTCAGTATTTGGATGAGAGGTCCTGTCTAACTGGTGCTGGTTCTAATTCCTCAGTTCTTTTACAGCCTGCCAAGGAGTTCAATAAAAAATATTGTTTTTCAGTTAGAGAAAGCTGTGTGTCATTTCAAAACTACACATTTTGATATTATATATATAAAAACAAATGTCTCTTAAATAAGGCAAGTACGTTGGGTGCTCTCACAATGGGTAGCGGCCAGTCCCAGCCATCCTAGGGCTTCTGTATTGTATCAAAAACTGTCTCATGCTCAAATTCATACAAGCTGAAGTATACATCTACGACAGATCCAACACTCAAGGCGCCCCTGGAACTAATAAACACATGGCTGAAGATTTCCTATGGCTAGCCTACATGTTGTGCGTAGAATGCCCACTGACGGGACAGATAACTTTTAATCAAACTGCTTTACAGTTCGATTCTCTCATAATAGTCCCCCGGTACAAATGTTCTGAGCATACTAGTAACTTTCTGAGGTCGTCAGTCGGAGTATTGGCATCAATGTTCAGGGCAACTAGCCATGGTCTCAATCGGTCCGGATCTCTCAATGGAAGTCGGTGAAACATTATAGCTGACCCTTTCCTTTGTTTGTTATGGCAAGTTTTTACAGTACACTCAAACCGTATTGGGACAGGCGGTGGAAGTCCGTTGATGTAACGCGCAAGTCTCAGCACACTTAGCTAGCTCACTACTTGCTAACGTTCTTCAGTGGCAACGATGCTGTCTGGCCAATCAACAGTGACGGTTTTAAAACCCTCTCCTGACTCTCAATAGTGTGTGTGTCATCTTTAGAAGTAAGACAAGAACAAAGAAAATATTGAATATTGCCCTTGTTAATCATCATATATCTACAAATAAAATAGACTGAGTGTAATTTAAAACAAAGTTTTATTAAATCATGAATTCAACATCCAAAAAGTGCATAGGGGTTAATATCAAATAAAAAAGTGCAAATGTTAAAAGTCAAGAAAGTTAAATCTAAGGAGAAAAACGGATTCATTTTCCTAGTGCAGTAGTTTCTCATAACCTATGGCATATGGCTGAATGAGATACAGCTCTCCTCATAATAACCTATCCGGTTTCCGAGCTGGTCATGGGTGCACCTCAGCCACGCTCAAGGTCCTAAACGATATTATAACCGCAATCGATAATAGACAGTACTGTGCAGCCGTCTTCATCGACCTGGCCAAGGCTTCTGTCAACAACCGCATTCTTATTGGCAGACTAAATAGCCTTGGTTTCTCAAATGACTGCCTCGCCTGGTTCACCAACTACTTCTCAGATAGAGTTTAATGTGTCAAATCGGAGGACCTGTTGTCTGGACCTATGGCAGTCTCTATGGGGGTGCCACAGGGTTCAATTCTTGGGCCGACTCTGTTCTCTGTGTATATCAATGATGTCGCTCTTGCTGCTGGTGACTCTCAGATCCACCTCTACGCAGACGACACCATTTTGTATACATCTGGCCCTTCATTGGACACTGTGTTAACAAACCTCCAAACGAGCTTCAATGCCATACAACACTCCTTCCGTAGCCTCCAACTGCTCTTAAACACTAGTAAAACTAAATGCATGCTCTTCAATCGAACGCTGCTGGCACCCGCCCACCCGACTAGAATCACTACTCTCGACGGGTTTGACCTAGAGTATGTTGACAACTACAAATACCTAGGTGTCTGGTTAGACTGTAAACTCTCCTTCCAGACTCACATTAAGCATCTCCAATCCAAAGTTAAATCTAGAATCGACTTCCTATTTCGCAAAAAAGCCTCCTTCACTCATGCTGCCAAACATGCCCTCGTAAAACTGACTATCCTACCGATCCTTGAATCCGGCGATGTAATTTACAAAATAGCCTCCAACACTCTACTCAGCAAATTGGAAGTAGCCTATCACAATGCCATCCGTTTTGTCACCAAAGCCCCATATACTACCCACCACTGTGACCTGTACGCTCTTGTTGGCTGGTCCTCACTACATATTCGTCGCCAAACCCACTGGCTCCAGGCCATCTATAAATCACTGCTAGGCAAATCCCCGCCTTATCTTAGCTCACTGGTCACCATAGCAACACCCACCCGTAGAATGCGCTCCAGCAGGTATATCTCACTGGTCATCCCAAAAGCCAACACCTCCTTTGGCCGCCATTCCTTCCAGTTCTCTGCTGCCAATGACTGGAACGAACTGCAAAAATCTCTGAAGCTGGAGACTCTTATCTCCCTCACTAACTTTAAGCATCAGTTGTCAGAGCACCTTACCGATCACTGCACCTGTGCACAGCCCATCTGAAATTAGCCCACCCAACTACCTCATCCCCATATTGTTATTTATTTGGCTCATTTGCACCCCAGTATCTCTATTTGCACATCATCTCTTGCACATCTATCATTCCAGTGTTAGTACTAATTGTAATTATTTTGCACTATGGCCAATTTATTGCCTTACCTCCATAACTTGCTACATTTGCAGACACTGTATATATATTTTCTGTTGTATTTTTGACTTTATGTTTTGTTTTACCCCATATGTAACTCTGTGTTGTTGTTTTTATCGCACTGCTTTGCTTTATCTTGGCCAGGTCGCAGTTGTAAATAAGAACTTGTTCTCAACTGGCTTACCTGGTTAAATAAAAAAAATAAAAAAAATAGCCAGATGTCTCTTAAACAGCTCAAATGGATCAACCCCCTCCCTATCTTGTTCTCAACTGGCTTACCTGGTTAAATAAAGGTGAAATAAAATAAAATAAAAACCTATTCTAGTCACACCCTGGACACGATTTCATCATCATATTAGTATTTGCTGATGATCTCCTTAGCAAGTGCGATGTAAGCTGTCATGGCATCCTCCTTGGACATACCTATAAAATAAGAACGCAAATACAACATTAGAGCAACATCATCACACATACACACTCTCTCTCACTCACTCACTCACTCACTCACTCACTCACTCACTCACACAAACACTCTCCCCCCCGTCTACATTATTTTATTTTCAATTAAACGTATTGGTGAATGGTGATTGCAGCCTTCAATGCCAAGAACAATCTCTAGATAAGGGTTATCATTACCCCTTACTGTAGCATTTTATTCACAAAATGTTCATCACTGGATTAGAATGTTCCAAAGACTGAAACAAGGGTGGAGGATAGAGGGCTAGTGTGGAGGGTATTCATTTTTTCCATTCTGAGAGAAGGCTAAATCTTTTTTTTTACCTTTCCTAGAATCCCAGGCCTCCCACTTGGCTTTTCCTTTCATGTCTAACATGCCTGGTTTGTCTGTGGAGAACAAGAGAAGACAGTATTTAGGACATCAGTGGGGACTGGTAAGTTCAAAGTTCAAAGAAAAAGACTAAGAGAACTTGAGAGGAACCAGGAAAGATTGAAGGTCAGGCTTTAAGTTCTATTGGCCTACCAGTACCAGTGTGGGTATCTGATATGGCCATTTTGGAAAGCAGTTATCTGATATCCGGGAGATGAGCATCATATCCACCCAAAATTTGCTGAAATCATTGTTATTCTCTCCATATCATTTTAATGGTCCCTTAGCTTGTATATGTTCTGTACGGTTATGTATTTAAATTAGCATGTTTTAATTGGCACAAAGAAAATTCCGTACCAATGTTGATGTCTCCAAATATGGCCTGCTTATACAGACCATACACGTCCAGCAGCTCCTGGTCTGAAGGTCTGGACTTCACCTTCTTCACATCATCTGCTACTCGCTCAAACTCTGCCTGCACAGAGAGATGGAAGAACAGAGGGAAAGGGACAGGAGGGTGTAGGGGTAAATATGCACGGAGATAAAGGGTGAAAAAATGGGGAAACAATACAGCATAGAAACTCCAGAATGTAACATAATCTACAGCACTACAGCCTATTACTGCCACTACTGAGCAGCCAAACATTGGGTCCTTATTCCATTCAGAGCTGTGAATGCCATTTTGTTTGCTTGAATAATCTACTTTACACAGATCTCAATCTGGGACAATGCACAAAAAACAGCAGGGCTGAATGGGACAATGGGCACATTCATCTAATCAGAAAGGAAACCCACTAACTAATATCTGTTCCACATGCAGTTTTAATTAAACAAATATACTTTTTGAAGTATTTATTAAGCATTTGTGTTTTTATTCACCCAGGACCCAGATTACAGGCCCAATGCATAAACCTCTTATTATTTTGGTTGTACATTCATTCTATCTGACTACAGTGTAACCAACCAGAAGAAAGTTGACACTGTAAGATCATCTGGTTGGTTTTAACTTTCTTCTGAAATTCAGAAAATATTCAGACCCCTTCACTTTTTCCACATTTTGTTAAGTTACAGCCTTATTCTAAAATTGATTAAATAAATGTTTTCCTCATCAATCTACACACAATACCCCATAATGACAAAGTGAAAACAAGTTTGTAGAAATTTTAGCAAATGTATAAAAAAATAAAAAATATGACATTTTCATAACTATTCAGACCCTTTACTCAGTACTTTGTTGAAGCACCTTTGGCAGCGATTACAGCCTCAAGTCTTCTTGGGTATGATGCTACAAGCTTGACGCACCTGTATATGCATTGGACCTGTGACTCTAGGTTTTTAATACAATCAATTGGTTAGATTTATTGCCCCCGTTACTGAAATGGTTGTTCCTGTTCAAATGGTTTAGGTAGGCTTTTTTTAATCAAGTTTCCTAACCCTGACAGTCATTCTGAATGTAGGTTGCGAGTGAATAAAAATTCCTACTGTTGGATATCCTAACTTTTGCTGGATTACAATAAGAACTACACATCACTTTGCAAGCCACAATAATATGACTTGCAGGCCTGATGTGGCCTGTAAACCAGGAGTTTCCTAACACCACTGTGTTAGGGTAAAACTAGGCCATCAAAGTAAGGCCTTATGATATATGTAATGTATTGTCAAGTAAAATTGTAATGAAACATTCACCTAGGTACTTATTTGGTGAAAGCCACAGGCCTTTAAAAGGAAATAATTCAACAAACATGTCTCTGTCACTAACAAATAGAGTCAAGGGTGGTAACTCTCTACAATTCACTCGAAAATAAAAGGCACCATGGGAAATATGCTAATTATTACTTAATATAATAAGTAGTACATGCAATGTTTAATTCTAATAGGCTACAGTCGCCTAGCTATTATTGGTCTTGGAAGCATGACTGCGCTGCATACTTAGTCTGCACCCGCATTTTGATGACGGCAGCTGGTATCCAATACACCTCAGCATCCTTGCGCACAATTCCGAGATGGCTAGCCAATCAAGCTCTAAATTTCTTACGCATTTAAAACAATACACAGGCATGACTCAGTAAATAGAGAACATAACGGTAAACGTAGTCTGTATGTACAAGCCTACCTACCACCAGCTACCACATCATTCAACCACATCTCTTATAAAAACGTAGGCCTAAACCCGTTATCTAGATCGACGCATCACTTAGATAGAAGATGTGTACGCCAAGGGTGCAGGGAAAACATAGCCTACCTGTAGAGACATCTCGCCAAGTTCAACTCCGTAGGCTACTGTTGGTAGTATTAAAGACCAAAGTGTCCTCTCGGCTGTGTGAATAGCTCTGACTGCAGTCTGCAGCTGTAACAGACTGGGAGCTTACAGTAAATATCGGTCAAGTCCTCCGGAGTCGGGACCGCAGTGGGGTGGATAGAAACAGCTGATTGGCTGACCTAACATACTGAGACTCGGCGCGTAAAGGACGTTAAAACAAAATAGGACTTAAAGGACACTCGCATCAATGCAAGCCAATATTCGATTTTTCGCGTTTCATGTCCAAATCATACTGTATTAAATTGATTGTGTAGCTCAATGATATATAGGGCCTATTCACTTGCATTGAATTTGTGGCATGTTTAGTATTTGGAGAGTGTTAGGTAAACATTATTGTGTGTGTAATTTGGGTGTAGAAACAGTGATTGATGGAAGATGAGCGATGGTAGGCTACCATCCTACTGGAGCTCAGCAGTCTGTGGTTCTAATTCAGCAGTCTGTGGTTCCTATGATTCAGAGATTTGTGCATCTGAGGGTCTGATTCAGGTGACTAAAGGCTTGGTAGCATCCAGTGGGTCATATGGTTTGTAGCTAGTGTTATTAAGTGGCTTTGGTTTTTCTTAGTAAATTGTAAATATAATATTAGAAGATTGTCTGGTGGCCTTTTGCACGCGCTCAAAAAGATGAGCTCAATGCGCGTTTTAAGGGGCGTGGCTCTGTTGAAACGTCATCAGCCATGGTCATACAATATGGCTGCGCCCATGGACACAGCATTAGTACTGGTGTGCACTGACCTACAACTGCTTTAAAAAATATAATTGAGGTAAAAAAGTGACGGCTGTGGGTATATAAATAACTATGGCAGTTTGTCAGCTTGATATGTTTAATTTAGGTTTGTTTGCCAACTTGTTAAAACTACTCGCTATATCTCTGTACATCCTGGGAAATGGGTCTGTCGCTGAGTAACTAGTTAGCTAACTAGCTAGCTAAGTGGGCAAGTGATGTGTAGTAGTGATTGAGGGGGAAACATTGTTACAGGGCAAACTTACTACCTTTACTTACAGGTTGGAGGACCACAGTACAGAGCCTTTATTTTACTTTGATCAGACAGTGTAATCTGATTCTAGATCTGCACCTAACCCCAACACTTTCTCATCTACCCTCATAGCCAAAGGCTGTCGTGTTAGTTTTTATGGCACAGGTTGTACTGCGTTTACAGGGTTTAAGCCCCGCCCCAGCGTCATCCCTCAATCACTACTGCGCATTAACATTCAAGGAGTCAACCCCACAGAACTAGAACAATAGAATAGATTATATTTCTATGCTACCCTGCAGGTACATTTGATAACATGAGGGTTGAGTCAGCAGCTCATGTGAATTCCTCCTGTCTTCACTCCAGATAAAGATGGCCACTCCAGGCAGAGTGTCGAAAAAGGAGCGGAAGAAGCAGATCCCAGCTAAGACGTCCCTGAACTCCCCCTACAGCCTGCAATGGAGTCCGCTGCAGAGAGATGACGTACACTTCATCCTGGACACTCTGAAGAGCAAACTGTCAGCAACTGGCCTGGAAAAGAAAGAGGTGAAAGGGTTTCGACAGTGGGGGAAAAAGAGAAATAAGAAACTGCCTACAGGACATGACTCTGTAGCCGAGCCCCCACAGATACCCCTCGACACTGTAACACCGGAATGTCCTGTTAAACCCACAGAGCAAGGCTGGACTGATGTAGCCGCTAGGAGGCAGCTGGCCATCGGCATCAATGAGGTCACCAAGGCTCTGGAGAGGAACCAGCTCCGGCTGGTGCTCGTGTGCAAGTCGGTCAAACCGCCTCACATGACGAGCCACCTGATAGCGCTGTGCCGGACGCGAGGCGTGGCGGCATGCCAGGTGCCATGTCTCAGTGAGAGTGTGGCGGGACTGCTGGGGCTGAAGTGCGTCCTGGCACTGGGATTCAGACAAGGGGAAGGGAACGAGGATGGAACATTCTCCGACACTGTGGAAGCCATCCTACCTAGAGTGCCTGCTCTGCAGGTTGCCTGGATACAAAGCCCTCCCAGTGACACAGGTGCAACAGTTGAGGGGCAGGTAGAAGGGGAAACAGCTGAAGAGGGGCAAATGGTGGTGGAAAAGGGAGAGGAGACAAGGGGCCAAAAACGGAAAATTGAAGACATTTCTCCAGACATGACAGAATCTCCATCCTGCGTACTTCAGCCTCTTAAAGTGAAAAAGATAATTCCCAATCCTGCTAAAATACGTAAACCGAAAACTAAGAAAAAGTAGAAGCAATTTGGACTGAATCAAATGTTTTGGTTTCTCTCATTTTATGTACAAAAGATTACATGAAATGGTAGTGTAGGCAGCCCTGGATGCTGATTGGAGGTAGAGGCCTCTGCTTCCTGTCTAGAAGAAACACTCCCAAAATCCCATGCAGGACTTAAATGATTAAATAAAGAAGACAGCACACTCAGATGTATATCTTTTCTTCTTGTCTGGATGAGTTTATTCGATCAAATGTCCATGCTGGTATAGCTTACGTGTGTATTTGAAACATATTCAGTATTTGGATGAGAGGTCCTGTCTAAACGGTGCTGGTTCTAATTCCTCAGTTATTTTACAGCCTGCCAAGGAGTTCAATAAAAAATATTGTTTTTCAGTTAGAGAAAGCTGTGTGTCATTTCAAAACTACACATTTTGATATTATATATATAAAAACAAACGTCTCTTAAATAAGGCAAGTACGTTGGGTGCTCTCACAATGGGTAGCGGCCAGTCCCAGCCATCCTAGGGCTTCTGTATTGTATCAAAAACTGTCTCATGCTCAAATTCATACAAGCTGAAGTATACATCTACGACAGATCCAACACTCAAGGCGCCCCTGGAACTAATAAACACATGGCTGAATCAGATTGGCGCTTTTGGGGATCCGTTCTATTTCGGACATCTTTATTTGGATGCCCAGTGTTTAGTGCCATTAACATAGGTGGTCTTCCCTTGCTCAGACGTTGTGTGCCACATCATCGGCTGTGCCGTCAGGCACCAGATTGCTATAACGTGGTTAGCTGATACGTAAAATACCTATCCAGGCGTTGTGAGATCTGGCATGCATCAGCAACGGCTGAGCAGAGGAACACAACCATTACCTTGGTTAGGGCACGGCCCCAGATGCAGACCACATTCACAGAGCCACACCTCAGAAACACTTAAAGCAAGTAACTCCCCACAAGGGCAGCAGTAAGAATGAGAAATATACAGTGTACAAAACATTAGGAACACATGCTCTTTCCATGACAAACTGACCAGGGGAAAGCTATGATCCCTTATTGATGTAACTTGTAAATCCACTTCAATCAGTGTAGGTGAGGAGACAAGTTAAATAAGGATTTTTAAGCCTTGAGATATGCCATTCAGAGGGTGAATGGGCAAGACGAAAGATAAGTGCCTTTGAATGGGGTATGGTAGTAGGTGCCAGGGGCACCCGGTTTGCGTGTGTCAAGAACTGCAACGCTGCTTAGGTTTTTCATGCTCAACAGTTTCCTGTGTGTATCAGGAATAGTCCCCCACCCAAAGGATTTCCAGCCAACTTGACAACTGTGGGAAGCATTGGAGTCAACATGGGCCAGCATTCCTGTGGAACGCTTTCGACACCTTGTAGAGTCCATGCCCCAATGAATTGAGGCTGTTCCGAGAGCAAAAGGGGGTGCAACCCAATATTAAGGAAGGTGTTCCTAATGTTTTGTACATTGTGTATTTTCCCCATGTAAACAAAAAAAATATTTCCCCATGTACACAACTAACTCAGTTTCTCACTGACAGGGACACTTGTATATCTAACTGTAGTAACCATGATGACATCAGCAAACAGAACAACAGCTGCTTTATCTCTTCACAGGATTTGTGTCAAGGTTCCTTCATGTGCTGGATCTTATACAAGGAGCTGCCTGATACTCCAACCCAATACCTTTATTTATAGGTGAAGATGCCCGTTTGATTTGAAGGGGTTTTAACAAATACTGACAGACACGGGAGGAATGATTACAAAACACACAACATAAAAGCACAATCCTAAATATCAGAATTGTATGTGGAAAAAAATGGGGACCTTTTTAAAAGAATATATGCTGTTAGCTGCACAAACACAAAAAAAAAACAGTTTTAAAATGAGAAAATTCCCATCTGGCATTTTATGTTTCTCAGACTCACATATATTTGAAAAACCTAAACACACAAAACAAACAGAAATAATCAATATAAAATGCACCTGGGGGTTTTTAAGGAGCCTTTTGCTCAGGTAAGAACTTAAGATTTGTGCTTCAAATACATTCTTCCTCAAAAATCCCTAGAATCCCCTCCTAACCGTTCATAGGAACACCAAAGTCAATAACATCTACGCTAGTTGTGAAGAAAATACTTTGGATCTTTCCTCTCCCACCCCCCATATCCCACACTACAGGAATAAATATGTTCTGGCATTAAATGTACAGGTTACTACATTTCTGCTCTCTCCAACAAACACAGTTACCAATGCACCTTTTTGAATAAAAAAAGAAAAACATTTTGGATGCAAATCTTCCTTCTCTGCATGTAATGTGTGTGTGTGTGTGTGTGTGTGTAGAGGTGTACTGTACTGTACGAGAGTCTGTCTCAGGCAGAGCATGATTTCACATTCAGGATGTTGATGGTTAAAAATAGTTATCACTTCCGGGTGAGCAGAGAGAATGTTCTGGAGATGCTCACCTCCCGATCACTTTGATTGATTGATTGTTGTCATTCTCTTCTCCTGTGTGTCCAGGTCGAGCGACGACCTTTGACCTCTAACTGAGTGTGTAGCAGTCACAGACAGACTAGTTATTGAAGAACAAGGCCAACCTGAAACAGAGCGACAGAGATAGAAACATAATTAGAATTATTGATTGATTATCCATTATAAAATCCTTTCACATGCTCACAGAACACCCAGGAATACACCCCACCTTCTTGACACACACACACGCCTCACCATGTCGGGGTCCATGGAGGGACATTTCCAGTTAAAGAGGTAATACTGCAGGTTGCCGTCTCCGATGCCAAATTTGAGCTTCTCCAGAAACACCTTGTTCTCCATCAGGTCCAGAGCATTAAACACATCAAAGCCTTTCTGTGTGACACACAAACACACACCATTTAGATGGACGTGATCGTAGTTCTGTTGAACCTTTGTAGTTATGTTGGAAAAAGTGTGTGTGTGTGTGTGTGTGTGCGCGCGCAGCACCAGTTTGGCCAGTATGAGTGTGTCATTCATCAGGTCCAGTAGTGGAACGTGTGTGTAAACACTGTAGAAGGAGTAAGCAGCCTTCAGACTTCTGTGCTGTGGATGGTGCATCACTGTGGAGGGCAGGGTGTAGAAACTAGTGAAGTCTGTCAACACACCACCGGCACCCTGAGGGGGGTAAACACAGATGTCAGTATCGATACTGAACAAAAATATAAATGCAACATGAGTTACAGTTCATATAAGGAAATCAGTCAATTTAAATAAATTCCTTAGGCCCTAATCTAAGGATTTCACATGACTGGGCAGGGGCGCAGCCATAGGCCCTCCCACTTGGAAGCCAGGCCCAGCCAATCAGAATGGGCTTTTACCCACTAAAGGGCTTCATTACAGACAGAAATACTCCTCAGTTTCATCAGCTGTCCGGGTGGCTGGTCTCAGATGATCCCGCAGGTGAAGAAGCCGGATGTGGAGGTCCTGGGCTGGCGTGGTTACACGTGGTCTGTGGTTGTGAGGCCGAATTCTCTAAAACAACGTTGGAGGCGGCTTATGCTAGAGAAAGTAACATTAAATTATCTGGCAACAGCTATGGTGGACATTCCTGCAGTCAGCGTGCCAATTGCACACTCCCTCAAAACTTGAGACATCTGTGGCATTGTGTTGTGTGACAAAACTGCACATTTTTGAGTGGCCTTTTATTGTCCCCAGCACAAGGTGCACATGTGTAATGACCATGCTGTTTAATCAGCTTCTTGATATGCTACACCTGTCAGGTGGATGGATTATCTTGGCAATGGAGAAATGCTCTCTAACAGGGATGTAAGCAAATGTGCGCCCAAAATATGAGAGAAATAAGCTTTTTGTGCTTATGGAACATTTCTGGGATCTTTTATTTCAGCTCATGAAAAATGGGACCAACACTTTACATGTTGCGTTTATATTTTTGTTCAGTATATCCACCTAATTATCTAATTGAACAGACAAAAAGACAGACCCCTACCTCCACTACGAATGTGTCTATAATGTTGTCCTGAGGGAGGAACCAGTGTGCCACCTCCTCCTCGCCCATAGAGGGCGCCAGCTGGAAACGTCTCATGTGCTTCTGCAGCAGCTCCGTCACCTGACGCACGTCACGCCTCTCCATCGCCCGCAAGCCCGGGGTCTTAGTGCTCTACAGAGCCAGAGAGAAAGGGGAGTTATATACATACACCCAGCATCACACGTCTCACACAGGCCTGTAACCATAAACCAAAGTTCATTAGCACCCTCGGTTGGGGGAAAAGTGTCTTGCTCAGTGTAGGAGAAATGTGATAAATGGTGGAAGTGTAACATTGTGTGTGTTCTTACGTCCGGTAGTCTATACAGTTTCATGGTTCTCTGCAGCGTCATGTTTCTGCTCAGGTGAGAGAATTTCACCTCCACCAGCTTCCTGGGGTTCAGAGAACGATGCCAGTACCTGTCCACAAAACACAATACTCCAGTTACAGTCAACTTAATACAGTGAGGCAACTTATGTTATGCATTCTCATTCTGTTAAGACAAATTCTTGAATTGTATTTGTGTACGTACCTGCAGGTAGACACAGGTTTGGGTAGTACCACTCCTGCCGTGTAGACAGCCTGGAATATACCCTCCAAGTTAACCCTTCGTGTGATCTCCCTGATCAGAACTGGAGCCACACGCTTCGAACGCAATTTCTTATGGACACACAAGAAGTTTATCTCAACCATCTTCTTTAAGCTAGAGAGAGAGAGAGGGAGACAGGGAGAGAGAGACAGAGAGAGAGACAGAGAAAAAGTGTGCATCAAGTTCAGCACTGACATGTACCTGTCCACGATTATATTGATGTGTGTCCGCTGTGTGGTTAGGGTCTGTGTGTGTGTGTGTGTGGGGGGGGGGTGTGACTCACGTGTCGTATATGTGGATATCAGCAGGAATGGCACTGATGAAACCAACCAGTTTCTTATTGGAGGAAACCCTCACCCCACAATGCCACTGGGGCAACCAGCCTGGAGGACGCAACGCCCTGAGGGAAAAGGAGAAAGAGAGAGAGGTGTAGAGAGGGGTAGGGAGAGAGAGAGAAAAATAAGGAAGTAGAGTAGTTTAGACAGAGGCCAAACACAGACAGTTGAACATAATCTAAGTAGAGTATGGATTCACTTCTTACCATTTGAGAAAGTTGGGTGAGTAATCAAATCTAAACATGTTGTCATCATCCTCCACATAGTTCTCATTCAACAAGGTGTACAACTCTTTCAGCTGAGAGAGAAACAGAGAGAGAACGAGAGTCTTAGTAAAGTTTTCCGACAGCAAGACCTAGATGTCTGGTGGCACTGAATATAAACTTTTTAAACACAGAGAAACATACACACACTCACCACGTCAGCGTTGCTGAGGTCCAGAGTGTCCCACATAAAGCCCTGTGGTAGAGAGTAGGGCTCCTGTCTGATGTTGTCCTTGTCAGCCTCGATGGGCCCATGGCTCGTTACAACCTCATCTGCCAAAACACAACCAGACAATCACAACCAGCCACACAATCACAAAATACAGGAAATACAGCCATTGTGTTTTCTTACTATAATAATCTGCTTCACTTTCTCTGATTGTGGGAGTACTGTATCTGTACAATATTTACAGTGCCTCTAGAAAGTCTACACCCCCTAGAACTGTTTTCACATTTTGTTGCATTACAAAGTGGTATTGAAATAGATCTAATTGGATTTTTTTGTCATTGATCTATACAAAACCCTCCACAAAATACTCCAAATTCTACACATTTTTACAAATGAATAAACATTTCATACTTAAATAGTCGTTGCATAACTATTCAGCACCTTTGTTTAGGCAAGCGTAAATTAGTTCAGAAGTAAAATTTGGCTTAACAAATCACATACGTTATATGGACTCACTCGGTGTGAAATAATAGGGGTTGACATGATTTTTGAATGACTACCCCTTCCTCTGTCCCCCTTACATAAAACATCTGTAAGGTCTCACAGTGAAGTATTGAATTTCAAGCACAGATTCAACTACAAAGACCAGCAAACTTTTCGAAAGCCTCATAAAGAAGGGCAGTGATAGGTAGATGGGTAAAAATAACAAATCAGACATTGAATATATCTTTATGCATGGTCAAGTTAATAATTATGCTGTGAATTATGTATTAAACCACCCAGACACATCAAAGATGCAGTAGTCCTTCTGAACTGAGCTGCAGGACAGGAAGGAAACTGCTTAGGGATGTCACCATGATGCCATTGGTGATTTTAAAACAGCTATAGAGTTCGATGGCTGTGATGTGAGAAAACTGAGGATGGATCAACAATATTGGTGTGACTCCACAATAATGACCTAAATGACAGAGTGAAAAGAAGAATACATATATTCCAAAACATGCATATGTATGGAACAAGGCACTAAAGTAATACTGCAAAAAAATATGGCAAAGCAATACACTTTTTGGCCTAAATGCAAAGTCTAATGTTTGGGGCAAATCCATCACTGAGTAACTGCCTCCTTATTTTTAAGCATGGTGGTGGCTGCATCATGGTATGGGTATGCTTGACACCGGCAAAGACTGGGGAGTTTTTCAGGATGTAAAGAAACGAGATGGAGCTAAGCTCAGGCAAAATCCTAGAGGAGAACCTGCTTCAATCTGCTTTACACCAGACACAGTGAATGTTCCTGAGCAGCCAAGATAGATTTTCAAACAGATTCAAGTCAAAACTATGTCAAGACTTGAAAATTGCTGTCTAGCCATGATCCCCAACACCTTGACAGAGCTTGAAGAATTTTGAAAAGAATAATTTGCAAATATTGCACAATACTTGCAAATCTTATGAGACTTACCCAAGTAGACTCACAGCTGTAATCGCTGCCAAAGGTGTTCCTAACATGTATTGACTCAGGGGACTGAATACTTATCTAATCAAAGTATATTTTGATTTTTGCAGCCCGCCTGGTGTTCAACCTTCCCAAGTTCTCCCATGTCACCCTGCTCCTCGGCAAACTCCACCGGCTTCCAGTTGAAGTTTGCATCCACTACAAGACCATGGTACTTGCCTACGGAGCAGCAAGAGGAACTGCCTCTCCTTACCTTCAGGATATGCTCAAATCCTACACCCCAACCCGAGCACTCCGTTCTGCCACCTCTGGTCTCATGGCCCTTCCACCCCTACGGGAGAGCAGCTTCCGCTCAGCCCAGTCCAAGCTCTTCTCTGTCCTGGCAGCCCAATGTTGGAACCCGCTCCCGAAAACACCTGAAACCCTACCTCTTCAAAGAGTATCTTAAATAATCCCACAGCACCCCCCACCAAAATAAAAAATTAATGCCTCAAAAGCTCTTTGAGGAAAAATGTACTTACTATGTCTGTGATATGTGGTGGTCCCACCTAACTACCTTAAGATGAATGCACTAACTGTAAGTCACTCTGGATAAAAGCATCTGTTAAATGACAAAGATGTTTTATTAATATACAGTACCAGTCAAAAGTTTGGACACGCCTACTCATTCAAGGGTTTATCTTTATTTTTACTATTTTCTACGTTGTAGAATAATAGTGAAGACATAAAAACTATGAAATAACACATATGGAATCATGTAGTAACCAAAATAGTGTAAAACAAATCAAAATATATTTGAGATTTTTCAAAGTAGCCACCCTTTGCCTTGATGACAGCTTTGCACACTCTTGGCATTCTCTCAACCAGCTTCATGAGGAATGCTTTTCCAACAGTCTTGAAGGAGTTCCCACATATGCTGAGCACTTGTTGGCTGCTTTTCCTTCACTCTGCGGTCCAACTCATTCCAAACCATCTCAATTGGGTTGAGGTTGGGTGATTGTGGAGGCCAGGTCATCTGATGCAGCACTCCATCACTCTCCTTGGTCAAATAGCCCTTACACAGCCTGGAGGTGTGTTTTGGGTCATTGTCCTGTTGAAAAACAAATGATAGTCCCACTAAGCGCAAACCAGATGGGATGGCGTATCGCTTCAGAATGCTGTGGTAGCCATGCTGGTTAAGTGTGCCTTGAATTCTAAATCAATCACTGACAGTGTCACCAGCAAAGCACCCCCACACCATCACACCTCCATACTTCACGGTGGGAACCACACTTGCGGAGATCATCCGTTCACCTACTCTGTGTGTCACAAAGACACAGCGGTTGGAACCAAAAATCTCAAATTTGGACTCATCAGACTAAAGGACAGATTTCCACCGGTCTAATGTCCATTGCTCGTGTTTCTTGGCCCAAGCAAGTCTCTTCTTATTATTGGTGTCCTTTAGTAATGGTTTCTTTGCAGCAACTTGACCATGAAGGCCTGATTCACACAGTCTCCTCTGAACAGTTGATGTTGAGATGTGTCTGTTACTTGAACTCTGTGAAGCATTTATTTGGGTTGCAATTTCTGAGGCTGGTAACTAATGAACTTATCCTCTGCAGCAGAGGTAACTCTGGGTCTTCCTTTCCTGTGGTGGTCCTCGTGAGAGCCAGTTTCATCATAGCGCTTGATGGTTTTTGCGACTGTACTTGAAGAAACTTTCAAAGTTCTTGAAATGTTCAGGATTGACTGACCTTCATGTCTTAAAGTAATGATGGACTGTCGTTTCTCTTTGCTTATTCGAGCTGTTCTTGCCATAATATGGACTTGGTCTTTTACCAAATAGGGCTATCTTCTGTATACCACTCCTACCTTGTCACAACACAACTGATTGGCTCAAATGCATTAAGGAGGAAAGAAATTCCACAAATGTACTTTTAACATGGCACACCTGTTCATTTAAATGCATTCCAGGTGACTACCTTATGAAGCTGGTTGAGAGAATGCCAAGAGTGTGCAAAGCTGTCATCAAGGCAAAGGGTGGCTACTTTGAAGAATCTAAAATATATTTTGATTTGTTTAACACTTTTTTGGTTACTACATGATTCCATATGTGTTATTTCATAGTTTTGATGTCTTCACTATTATTCTACAATGTAGAAAATAAAGAAAAATGGGGGCGGCAGGTAGCTTAGTGGTTAAGAGTGTTGTACCAGTAATCGAAAGGTCGCTGGTTCTAATCTCCGAGCCGACTAGGTGAAAAATATGTTGATGTGCCCTTGAGCACATAACCCTAATTGCTCCTGTAAGTCGCTCTGGATAAGAGCGTCTGCTAAATGACTAAGAAAAAAACAAACATGGAATGAGTAGGTGTGTCCATACTTTTGACTCGTACTGTATATAAAAAAAACATTCTTCCACTAAGTATTTTGTGTAGATCATTGTCAAAAAGTGACAATTAAATTCCAATTTGTAACAAAATGTGAAGACATCCAAGGGAGGTGTAGACTTTCTATAGGCACTGTATGTGTCCGTCAGTTTGTCTACATCCAGCACCTCCTCCACTGCCTCTACCGACATCCGCTGCCAGCACCCCTCCACCAGAGGTACAGGTGGCTCCGGCTAAGGAACCTAATGCAAGCCCTCAGCATGTCTCTAGCCCAGGCCAAGGAGAGAGCTCACCATAAACGCTCATCCAAGAAGGCCCCTGCCATGGACTGGAGCAAGAGGAACGAACTCTTCAGTAACCTATAAATCACATGTTTCCTTCCGTCTTTCTCTGGCCCTCACTCCCTCTTTAGCTCTCCCGCGAGCAGACACACACAGTGTTAATATTTTGTGATTTCATGATTTTCATGTGCTAAGTGAAGGGTTTTCCATTTTTATTTAAAAACTAATTGAAACGCCACTCCTGAATAAGAAACAATGTAATTAACAATTTAAAGATGGAAAAACAATGTACAGTTTACATCTAGTAGAGTAGAATGATGAAGAAATAAAAGATGATGGGATATATGGAAAATAAGATTTAACATATTGCTAGTGAGTAATCGATCTAGTGATATGGTGTGTGTGTTATGCACCAACTGTAACTCTGGATAAGAGCGTCTGCTAAATGACTAAAAACGTAAATGTATGTGTAGCTTAATAAAAGTGTGTGATCGAGTGTTTATGTCTCACTCACTGTGTGTGTGTGTCCCTACTCACTGAGTTTAGGTACAGGCTGTGTGTCCCAGAACTGGTACTTGTGTTTGGTGGCCTCGTCGATGCTCTTAGCTGGTCCCTGGCAGGACAGCAACTCCATGGCCCTCTGGATGTCCTGCAGCTTCTGCATGGGCAGCCCTGGGTTCTACACACAGGTGAGGAGGTTAGAACACACACACACACACACTCAGAGAGAGAGAGGCCAAATCCCAAATGGACCCCTTACGACCTATGCACTTGTGGAGATCTGAGAGGATTTGATTGGTATATGCAATATGGTGTAACTTCCACCTAGCCTATCTCAGGGCAAGGTGGCGCTATTAACCTATTGCTTACACCTGTCAAATCCAGTCAGATCTCCACAAGTGCATAGGGCTTGATTTGGAATTGGGCCAGGGGGAGAGAGAGAGGGGTTAGGCACCTTTATCTCCTGTGAGTCTGAGGCAGAGTCTGATTTGGCCCCTCCTGAGCTCGGCTTCTCTTTCTTTCTCTTCTGTTTCTTCTTCTTCTTCTTAGCCCCCAAGTCTCCCCCCGGACTTCTACACACACAGACAGATTTGATAGCTAGCTGGCTACATCTCTGCTCTGGAGTAAAGGTTAGCTGGCAGTAGTAGTAGTAGTAGTGTCATGCAAGTGGAAGCTGTCATGCTGAATAATTAAAGGCAGGCTAAAATGGGGGCCAAATTATGCATACACCACGTGAGTTGCAGGACATTTATAAATCTACGATTACCGCTGTTGGCTATAGTGGGTGTAAGCGGAACGGAGAAGCCATCGCTCTGCCTAACAACAACGTGTGGCTTACATACGGTTTTAGGTCTAGCCTGCTTGTAACGTCAGAGAAGGACAGCCAAGGATATGCGCTGCCATTAGCTAGGTAGCAAATGCGCCAGTAGTATAAAACAAAATAAGCCTTTTAGTTAGATAAATATATGCATTTAGCTTATGCCCTTCCATTGACATAATTGCTTTAAATATAAACAAATCAATCCTAAAGGCTAAACACATGCTGAACAGGCAATTTAGCTAGCTGGCCAGTTAGCTAGCAATTACTACATAACGCCTAGCACGCTGAGTCTCATTCATTCAAATGAAAAGCTAGCTTTAATTTATATGGCTACACTGCCATGACATCCACTAGCCAGCAGGACTCAGACGACAGAGGTCCATCATCACATAAAAACATTATGTGATAGGATTAGCGGACAGGACATCTATGGGCATTGGTCGTAAATAAACTAAACGTTAGACGTGTGCGCGAGCTCTTTATCCAAAGAATCTCATCCACCCCCTACACAGCACCGGGCCATCAGAGCGTGGAAGCGTGCTGCCCCGGACTGCTGCGTTTTGTGTCTGGTTGGAGAAGCCGAGCCTCACCCTTGCATATGTTCATTCTCCTCCTCGTTATCGCCATCTATTCCGCAGGTGTCCTGGTCGTCCAGCTCCAGGCTCTGCTGGCTGGCTGCGGACTCGCTATCCTCCGCCATCATGGATGAAAACCTATATATTTATATAAAAAAATATGCTGAATGATACAGGCGACAGGGAGGGATGGAAAAAACAAAGAGGGTTAAGCGCCATCTAGTGGCCAATCACATCGCAGCACGTTTGCAGCGCAGTAGGCTTCGTTCCCAAATCACATCACAGCGATACAAGGATAGGTCAGTGATACACTACACTACCTAAAGTATGTGGACACTTACTCGTCGAACATCTCATTCTAAAATCATGTGCATTAATATGGAGTTGGTACCCCCTTTGCTGCTATAACAGCCTCTACTCTTCTGGGAAGGCTTTGCACTAGATGTTGGAACATTGCTGCAGGGACTTGCTTCCATTCAGCCACAAAGGCATTAGTGAGGTTAGGCCTGGCTCGCAGTCGGCGTTCCAATTAATCCCAAAGGTGTTCAATAGGGTTGAGGTCAGGGCTCTGTGCAGGCCAGACAAGTTCTTCCACACCAATCTCACCAAACCATTTCTGTATGGGCCTCGCTTTGTGCACAGGGGCATTATCATGCTGAAACAGGGAAAGGGCCTTCCTCAAAATGTTGCCACAAAGTTTGAAGCACATAACTGTCTAGAATGTGATTGTATGCTGTAACGTTAAGATTTCCCTTCTCTGGAACTAAGGGGCTTAGCCCGAACCATGAAAAACCGCCCCAGACCATTATTCCTTCTCCAAACTTTACAGTTGACACTATACATTGGGGCAGGTAGCGTTCTTCTCCTGGCAAAACCCAGATTCGTCTGTCGGACTGCCAGATGGTGAAGTGTAATTCATCACTCCAGAGAACGCGTTTCCACTGCTCCAGAGTCCAATGGCTGTGAGCTTTACACCACTCCAGCCGACGCTTGGCATTGCGCATGGTGATCTTAGACTTGTGTACAGCTGCTCGGCCATGGAAACCCATTTCATGAAGCTCCGGACGAACAGTTATTGTGCTGACGTTGCTTGCAGAGGCAGTTTGGAACTCGGTAGTGAGTGTTGCAACTGAGGACAGATTATTTTTACGAGCTACGCGCCTCAGCACTCGGCAGTCCTGTTCTGTGTGCTTGTGTGGTCTACTACTTCGCGGCTGAGCCGTTGTTGCTCCTAGACATTTCCACTTCACAATAACAGCACTTACAGTTGACCGAGGCAGCTCTAGCAGGGCAGAAATTTGACGAACTGACTTGTTGGAAAGGTGGCATCCTATGACGGTGCCACTTTGAAAGTCACTGAGCTCTTCAGTAAGGCCATTCTACTGCAAATGTTTGTCCATGGAGATTGCATGTCTGTGTGCTCGATTTTATACACCTGTCAGCAACGGGTGTGGCTGAAATAGCCGAATCCACTAATTTGATGGGGTGTTCACATAACTTTTGATCTACACTATATATACAAAAGTATCATATATAAAAAATTAAATAAAAACACATCAGCATTGCCATGCTATGGAGTGCGTCTGCCAGCTACTGAATTCGGGGGGAAACGGCTGAGCTGCAAGTTCTCTGGCCGTTATGTCCCAATATGGCCATCGGTGGGTTGATATACTGCTCTCTTAAATCCGCCCGTTAGTAACTGCCAACCGGGAAAGCCTTGAGGGGGAGTCAGGTTCTCCCAGTCAGCAAGATGTTGATCGATTTCATGTCTATATACAGGTCCGTCAAAAGGAGCATGAAATCTGACAAGCCTTATGGAAACAAATAGGTCAAACATAAGTGAATGAAAAGCTTTACTATAATTCAGTGTGGCTCAGTGCTGTAGAACATGTAGCCATGACTACTGCATTAGTTATCAGATACATTAACAAAAACCAGAAGAGCAGAATGTGAACCATGCATCCGGATACAGTCTAATCCTGAAGCTTGCCCACATTTGACGTTGATCTACAGAGGATGACTCAATTATGTTCTCCTTAATTCTACTACACCCAAACCTGCTCTATAGTCTCTAGACTAGTGCTAAACAATCCACAGAAGATGCAGAAGTCCAGTTTGTCTCTTTATTCAGAATAATAAGCGTAAATTATAATACAAGCAACCAGTTAAGACATTTAGAATGGAGGGTACAGTAATGTACAGTACTCTCCCAGAGTGGTTACTATGGTGATGGAGTACAGAGAGAGAGAGAGAGGATGAGGGGTCATTCACAACACTAGCTCACACGTCAACATGTAGAGAGAATTATATACACTGTAATATGCCTCAGATGTCATATGCTGTCCCACACACACACATTACCTGCAGTATATTGTCTGCACGCACGTGCAGATTTGAACACTCAGGCACATGCTTGCTCAGACAGACATGACTACAGAGACGGGCCCACACACTCGAGCTGACAAAACACAGGCACACAGAGGCAGATGCAAAAGTCAATAAACAATCTAGCTATAGCCACACAGCATCCTCCCTTTGTGACTGAGGAGAGGAGAGAGGGGGGTTACTGCATGCTGTCTGCCAGGGACAGAGGGAGGAGAGGAGAGAGGGGGGTTACTGCATGCTGTCTGCCAGGGACAGAGGGAGGAGAGGAGAGAGGAGGGTTACTGCATGCTGTCTGCCAGGGACAGAGGGAGGAGAGGAGAGGAGGGTTACTGCATGCTGTCTGCCAGGGACAGAGGGAGGAGAGGAGGGTTACTGCATGCTGTCTGCCAGGGACAGAGGGAGGAGAGGAGAGAGGGGGGTTACTGCATGCTGTCTGCCAGGGACAGAGAGGGAGGAGAGGAGGGTTACTGCATGCTGTCTGCCAGGGACAGAGGGAGGAAGGAGAGAGGGGGTTACTGCATGCTGTCTGCCAGGGACAGAGGGAGGAGAGGAGAGAGGAGGGTTACTGCATGCTGTCTGCCAGGGACAGAGGGAGGAGAGGAGAGAGGGGGGTTACTGCATGCTGTCTGCCAGGGACAGAGGGAGGAGAGGAGAGAGGGGGGTTACTGCATGCTGTCTGCCAGGGACAGAGGGAGGGGGGAGAGGAGGGTTACTGCATGCTGTCTGCCAGGGACAGAGGGAGGAGAGGAGGGTTACTGCATGCTGTCTGCCAGGGACAGAGGGAGGAGAGGAGGGTTACTGCATGCTGTCTGCCAGGGACAGAGGGAGGAGAGGAGGGTTACTGCATGCTGTCTGCCAGGGACAGAGGGAGGAGAGGGAGAGGAGGGTTACTGCATGCTGTCTGCCAGGGACAGAGGGAGGAGAGGAGAGAGGAGGGTTACTGCATGCTGTCTGCCAGGGACAGAGGGAGGAGAGGAGAGAGGAGGGTTACTGCATGCTGTCTGCCAGGGACAGAGGGAGGAGAGGAGAGAGGAGGGTTACTGCATGCTGTCTGCCAGGGACAGAGGGAGGAGAGGAGAGAGGAGGGTTACTGCATGCTGTCTGCCAGGGACAGAGGGAGGAGAGGAGAGAGGAGGGTTACTGCATGCTGTCTGCCAGGGACAGAGGGAGGAGAGGAGAGAGGGGGGTTACTGCATGCTGTCTGCCAGGGACAGAGGGAGGAGAGGAGAGAGGGGGGTTACTGCATGCTGTCTGCCAGGGACAGAGGGAGGAGAGGAGAGAGGAGGGTTACTGCATGCTGTCTGCCAGGGACAGAGGGAGGAGAGGAGAGAGGAGGGTTACTGCATGCTGTCTGCCAGGGACAGAGGGAGGAGAGGAGAGAGGGGGGTTACTGCATGCTGTCTGCCAGGGACAGAGGGAGGAGAGGAGAGAGGAGGGTTACTGCATGCTGTCTGCCAGGGACAGAGGGAGGAGAGGAGAGAGGAGGGTTACTGCATGCTGTCTGCCAGGGACAGAGGGAGGAGAGGAGAGAGGGGGGTTACTGCATGCTGTCTGCCAGGGACAGAGGGAGGAGAGGAGAGAGGAGGGTTACTGCATGCTGTCTGCCAGGGACAGAGGGAGGAGAGGAGAGAGGAGGGTTACTGCATGCTGTCTGCCAGGGACAGAGGGAGGAGAGGAGAGAGGAGGGTTACTGCATGCTGTCTGCCAGGGACAGAGGGAGGAGAGGAGAGAGGGGGGTTACTGCATGCTGTCTGCCAGGGACAGAGGGAGGAGAGGAGAGAGGAGGGTTACTGCATGCTGTCTGCCAGGGACAGAGGGAGGAGAGGAGAGAGGAGGGTTACTGCATGCTGTCTGCCAGGGACAGAGGGAGGAGAGGAGAGAGGAGGGTTACTGCATGCTGTCTGCCAGGGACAGAGGGAGGAGAGGAGAGAGGAGGGTTACTGCATGCTGTCTGCCAGGGACAGAGGGAGGAGAGGAGAGAGGGGGGTTACTGCATGCTGTCTGCCAGGGACAGAGGGAGGAGAGGAGAGAGGGGGGTTACTGCATGCTGTCTGCCAGGGACAGAGGGAGGAGAGGAGAGAGGAGGGTTACTGCATGCTGTCTGCCAGGGACAGAGGGAGGAGAGGAGAGAGGGATGAGGTAGTGGAGGGTTAGAGCTCAACAGGGGAGAGGAGAAATAAATAGCTAGTTGAACTGATCAACTGATGTGTACAAGTCAACTTGTTCAAAGGCACTTGGAAAACGAGGAAGTCGATTATAGTGGTTTCAAAACAACAGGATGCAGTTTGGTATCAGAGAAAAGGCCTGGGTGTGTGTGTGTTAAAACTCTGTACTTACAGTAAGGGAAAAATACAATAAAACATATCCAAGTAGAAAATAGCATAAACTTATTTGAGTAAAATAGTTTGGCAACTAAAATCACAGAGTACTTAAAATTACAAAACAAGGCATCTCAAGCAACTGTATAAAAGTGATGCATAGCCGTTCAGAGCAAAGTATGCCGAAGTCAGTGGTTCAACACCTAAAAACCTTCATATAAAACCTCACTGGTATAGTGCTGCAATATCCACAGTCACCAACAGAGGGGGGTGTATCCCATTATCTGATTCACCAGTCGTGTGGATGGGAAGTTGAAGTTACCCATACACTGATCTAAGGTACCCTAATGTTGGAAAGTGGAAAACAAAAAAAAGAACTAAACAAAATATATTTTAGTGTCAAATACACCGGATAGGTGTAGTGAAATGTGTTGTTTTACAGGGTCAGCCATAGTAGTACGGCGCCCCTGGAGCAAATTAGGGTTAAGTGCCTTGCTCAAGGGCACATCGACAGATTTATCACCTTGTTGGCTCGGGTATTTTCGAACCAGTGACCTTTCCGTTACTGGCCCAACGCTCTAACCGCTAGCCTACCTGCCGCCCAGATGAAGACTTGTGGGGGGAAAACTGATCGTAGATCTGTGCTCTGGGCAACGTCTACCTGCAGAATTATACATTAGAGTACATTTGAGTAGCTTCCTTTCCTGCTGTATGTATATCCCCTGTCCTAGTTACTGTTCTTAAAACACTACTACCCCTTCTACCTAGACCTGCCAGTAGACATCCGCCATATTGCTTTTACTTGTCCGATGCTTTTCAGATCAGTGGACTGAAGCAGACAAGACTGAGGAAAGGAAGCTGCTGATAAGTATTGAAACACACTCATTGTCTGTCTCTGCTTCATTCTACAGCCCCTTTTTGCTGACACAGCTAATTTACTAAAGGCATAGCAGTTGTGCATAACATGTTCTCTGACGTTGTTTTTTTTAACTTCAGGAGTTCATCTGTATCACTCAGACAAAGTCTCTATGGCATGTCTAGTCAGTGGCCTGTCCATGTAGTGTGGGGCTAGGATGACACACAGTAAGGATTAGGATGTATGGAGTTCCAACTGTTCCAATCGTTTCCATTCACTGACAGTTCCATTTAGCTCCCAGTGCAGATGTACTTCCTGAATGGTCTGGACATCTATAGCTGGCTAATCCTTCTTCATGTCACTCTGGGGTGGGGTGGTGGGGGGAGTAATGTCATAGTTCAAGGGTCAGAGGTTATTTGAGGTTAAAGGCTGCCAGTAGGGGGCGCTCCTCCCTCTTCTGCCAGGGGCTCTTCTTCTCCTCCTCTCCGTGGTCGTCAGGGGCAACAGCCAGTAGGGCTGTCTGGTCATGCTCAGTCCTAAAGACCACGCCCTCTGGCTCTGGGAGGGGGGGTGGGGAGGAGGAGGAGGAGGAGGGGGAGGAGAGGGGTGAAGGAGCCTCTTCCTGTATCATCCCCTCTCCTCTGTGTTCCTCCTCTTCTTCCTCTTCTCTGTGTTCCTCCTCTTCTTCTTCTTGATGTCCCTGTGTGTTCTGCAACACTGGACCCAAAGGACTGTCCTGGGGGCTACACTCAGGAGTCTCCCCCTCCTCCTCGCTGTCCGGCCCGTCCAGGTCATCCACATATGCCAGCTGGGTGTAGGCCATGGCAGGAGGACCGCTCTTTGTCCTCCCCCTCTCTCTGTCCTTCTCTCTTTCCCTCTCTCCTACCTCCCTCCCCCTCCGCCCCGCTCTGGGCTCGTTCAGGTCCACGCCGGAGTCCAGACTTGCGTCGTTTCCGTTGACATGTCTACCACCACTGTTGTTACCATGGCTACCTCCTCCCCCTGGATTCCCCTTGGCTTGCCCAGCCCGCTGCAAGTCTATGTAAGAGTGTCTGATGGCGTTAGACCGACCGTCCAATGAGACGAACCAGGCGCGCGGGTGTGTGAGGGGCTTCCCTCCCCTCAGTTCCATCAGTTTCCTCTCGGCCAATAGCGTGTCCTCGCCGTTCATTTGCATAATCCCTGCCTCCCCAAGTGCTGTCGGGATAGACAGGGACTCTGATAGGCTGCTCCACTCCCCTTGCCCCTCTCTTAGTCCCTGGTTGGCTGAGGCGGTGGCATAGTCGGCGTGTGTTTGCCCCAGAGGCTGCTGGGAGTGTGAGGCGTTGAGCTCAGCCTGGATGGTCTCCAGGTCACTCTGCTGGTCAGTCTGTAAGAACAGGGCCTGGCCACACAGCGGGTGCTCCCCCGGCAGGCGCATGTAGTGGGCTGGGATCACCAGGGTGGGCCGGATCCTCCTGGGGTAACCGTCTCCTCCACTCAGCAGGTCCACAGAGCCACAGCACAGCAGCTGGCCCGGCCTGGGGAGGGAGAGGGGCAGGGAGCCCAGGTGGTCCACAGATCGGGACAGGAAGTAGTCTGGGGGTCTGCGCTCACACCCCTCCCCTCTGATAGGGGAGACAGGTGGAGAGCAGGGGGAGGTAGCCTCACACACACTAGTCCCTACCTCCCCCACACCACTCAATTGAGCTGCCGACGCCTGCACCTGATTTGAGGATGAAAGTCTATCTGGGAGCTTGGTAGATGAGCAGATGGAGGTGTATGATTGGCGGTAGCCGGCATCCGTCCCGGTGGAGAGGGCTGACTTTAACGGGAACGTCTCCACAGACTGACGGTAGTCTCTGCTGCGTGGCGTCAGGTTGCCTAGCGACGAGCCATGACGACTTTGGCTGTGGTTGCCTAGCGACATGCGACTGTGGTTGCCATGGGAGACCAGGTCATGGCAATCGTAGGAGGAGGGTTTGAGCATGGGCGTGGTCATGTCGGGTTCTGATGTCGTAGAGACCAGCTCCAAATGAACCTAAAGATGAGACAAGATTTTAGTGTCAGTTTCCACAGACAGTAGCACAGCGCCATTTCTAACATGCTCTTGAAAGAAAATACACAGATGACACAGAGGAACAATAACATGAATACACACTAACACAAAAGTGAAAAAACAGAATATTAGCTGTGATTTTAACAATAGAAAGTGCAAAGGCAGTTACAAAGTGCAGTGGCAAAGGGAGAAAGAAGAGACCAGTGGTCCCTGTCCTGGTTGTTGACTGACCTCGCTGCTGATGAGATTGAGGTGAGACATGGAGGTGGCCTGATCTCTCTTACTGCCCTCCAGACCAGACGACAGATTCAGCTTCCGATGGGACAGACGAGGCTTCACACAACCACGCCTGGAGAGAGAGAGACAGTGAGGGAGAGACAGGGACACAGACAGGGAGAGAGAGAGAGACATGGAGAGAGAGAGAGACATGGAGAGAGAGAGAGAGAAAGAGAGAGACGGGGAGAGAAAGAGAGGGAGAGAGAGAGAGAGAGAGAGGACGAGACAGAAAGAGGGAGAGAGAGAGAGAGACAGGGAGGGAGAGGGAGAGAGAGAGACAGGGAGGGAGAGGGAGAGAGAGAGAGAGAGAGAGAGAGAGAGAGGGAGGGAGGGAGAGGGAGAGAAGGGGGGATAAAGTTCAGTAAAGAGAAGACAGTCCTGTTGAAACTCAAGACTCCTTCACTGACACACTTATGAAAGTCAGCAGGGAAGTCCATTGATCCAGACAGACAGACAGACCTGCAGTAGTACAGCAGTAGACAGAGCAGGCAGAGGAGGATGACAGCCATGCCTCCCAGTATGGCCAATAGGAAGACTGTGTGGTACGTACTGATGTCCTTTGTCACCACCGGACCTGTAGAAACACACACAAGTTTTACCTGTTTTAAATGTGTATGTTGGTACCTGTGTCTAGTGGGGACATGGTGTGTGTTGGTACCTGAGTCTAGTGGGGACATGGTGTGTGTTGGTACCTGTATCTAGTGGGGACATGGTGTGTGTTGGTACCTGTGTGTAGCTGGGACATGGTGTGTGTTGGTACCTGTGTCTAGTGGGGACATGGTGTGTGTTGGTACCTGTGTCTAGTGGGGACATGGTGTGTGTTGGTACATGTATCTAGTGGGGACATGGTGTGTGTTGGTACCTGTGTGTAGCTGGGACATGGTGTGTGTTGGTACCTGTGTCTAGTGGGGACATGGTGTGTGTTGGTACCTGTGTCTAGTGGGGACATGGTGTGTGTTGGTACCTGTATCTAGTGGGGACATGGTGTGTGTTGGTACCTGTGTCTAGTGGGAACATGGTGTGTGTTGGTACCTGTGTCTAGTGGGGACATGGTGTGTGTTGGTACCTGTGTCTAGTGGGGACATGGTGTGTGTTGGTACCTGTATCTAGTGGGGACATGGTAGCCACCCAGTATCCAAGCTGAGGGGCGATGTAGGTTAGGCTGAGCTGGTCCCCCTCCCTCTGGACATAGCCCAGACTGCTCTTCAACCAGGCCCCTACACACACACACACACACACACACACAGAGTTAGAGATATACTCTTCCACCATAGTAAATCAGTGTAAAGCATTTGGCCTCGTCACTGTGCTGCTGCAGTTCTCCAGTCAACCACAGGGAGGCAGCATACTCACAGTGACACAGTCATAACTCATTCTGGCCAGGAGCCATAGGAGCTAGAATCATCATAACACAGCCAGACACAGTCATTGTGTAAGATGAGGTAACACGACCTGGACACTGATCGAATGTCCGTTTTTAATTTAGTCCCCATTGGTTATGATAAGGATTTGTGGTATGTAGGCTGATCCTAGACCTGTGTATGAGAGGGGCTATGACAGTGCAGCAGTGGGCTCTGCAGAGGATTCTCTGTCTATTATAGATGCTCTGATGTAACTCAATTAGAAGGGAAGAACTAATGTACAGGGAGGGGGAGAGAGAAACAAGAGATGGAGAGAAATGCCTGTGACTCAGCATCTTTGTGATTCGGTTCGCCTCCATCCCTAACACACACACACACACACACACACACACAGTTCTCATCGATCTCCATGGACCAAGTACAGCTAAGCACTGAAACAGCCCAACCCAACCTGACACAGCACAGCCCTGTCCTCCTGAGGAGTCAACTCTCACTGGATGACCTTTTACATTAGTGACATTGAAACCCACTGTTCCGAACGATGCCTTACAGCCAGAGGGTATTGTATCCTCTGGCTGTAAGGCATCGCAGACACACATATACACACACACATACACACACACATATACACACACACACGCAAGCATGCACACGCAGACAATATAGCCTGCAGTGCTCCTGATGCCTTTCCCTGTCACAGAGTCAACACCGGTCACCTTTACATTAGCTACTAGTCCTTTGTGTGTGTTTGTAAGAACGTCATCATGAACTCTGTTCAGATGTGAACTGGCTGGTATTTACACCATTTACTCTTCTCTGTAATATATTGAGTCTGGATGGTATTTACATAATTAACTCCTCTCTGTAATATATTGAGTCTGGATGGTATTTACATAATTAACTCTTCTCTGTAATATATTGAGTCTGGATGGTATTTACATAATTAACTCTTCTCTGTAATATATTGAGTCTGGATGGTATTTACATAATTAACTCCTCTCTGTAATATATTGAGTCTGGATGGTATTTACATAATTAACTCTTCTCTGTAATATATTGAGTCTGGATGGTATTTACATAATTAACTCTTCTCTGTAATATATTGAGTCTGGATGGTATTTACATAATTAACTCTTCTCTGTAATATATTGAGTCTGGATGGTATTTACATAATTAACTCTTCTCTGTAATATATTGAGACTGGATGGTATTTACATAATTAACTCTTCTCTGTAATATATTGAGTGTGGATGAAACACACTGGACTGGAGCCTCTAATGCTTTAGGATCTGTAAAAACAAACACACAGACAGAGAGATAGACTCCAGAGGCAAAAGATTGTTGTGGCCTTACTTTCGGGACAAACAGAACTAGTAAGTAAACACACACTAGGAGGTAAACATGCTCCTTTCTTACAGTATATGACATCATTCAGCTCAGTGCTCCAAAACATCACCGAAGAAAATAAATGCTGTCAGTTAAACTAGTAGAACAGGTTTGAGAGTGTGTGTCTGTGTGTTCGAGCTTCTGTGTGTACCTGTGAGAGTGTGTGTCTGTGTGTTCGAGCTTCTGTGTGTACCTGTGAGAGTGTGTGTCTGTGTGTACCTGTGAGAGTGTGTGTCTGTGTGTTCGAGCTTCTGTGTGTACCTGTGAGAGTGTGTGTCTGTGTGTTCGAGCTTCTGTGTGTACCTGTGAGAGTTTGTGTCTGTGTGTTCGAGCTTCTGTGTGTACCTGTGAGAGTGTGTGTCTGTGTGTTCGAGCTTCTGTGTGTACCTGTGAGAGTTTGTGTCTGTGTGTTCGAGCTTCTGTGTGTACCTGTGAGAGTGTGTGTCTGTGTGTTCGAGCTTCTGTGTGTACCTGTGAGAGTGTGTGTCTGTGTGTTCGAGCTTCTGTGTGTACCTGTGAGAGTTTGTGTGTGTTATCCCCTCTCTACATGCAGCCTGTCCATGTGCAGGCCAAGTCAACAACAACAAACTCCCTCCTAACATTGGCTTCTTTGTGTGGAGAAAGAATGATCAGGCAGAAATATTTCTGGAGAAATCTCAAACTCTCTCTCTCACACACTAACTGGTCACTGGAGAAACTCAATTAAAGCCCCTGGCCTGTTAGAATTTTTATTTGGGGGTTGCTAGGGAAACAGTGGACTAAAACACAGAGGACCAGAGGTGGCTGTTGCTGCGAAATATTAACCCCATACAGCGTGTGTGTGTGTGTGTGTGTGTGTGTGTATTGACACAAGACTACAATACCCTCTGGCTGTAAGGCATCGTGGGAACAGTGGGTTTCAATGTCAATGTGACTCATGTAAAAGGTCACCCAGTGAGAGTTGACTCCTCAGGAGGACATGTCTGTGCTGGACTGGGCTATGTACAGTCCTGTGTGTGATTGTTTACACCTTATGTGTATATCTGTGTGTGTGTGTGTGTATATCTGTGTGTGTGTGTCTATGTGTGCTCCTATAGCCCCAGTCCTAATCAACTCATTGGGCTAGTGAATGGTCTCCTTCAGCAACAGTAAGTCACGTTGTGTTGGTCACATTGACTGGACCTTCATAGCACAGGACGTACTTGGTAGTGTGCCACAGGGTGACTGGTTCAAGCCCTACTCTGGCTATCCTCCTAAATCTCTACACTGCAATACTGGCTGAGCCATAGATCTAAGGCTGACTACAACTGTACTGATCTGTAGCCAGAGAGGGAGGGAGGGAGGAAGGGAGTGATTTTCCAAACAGGTTAGGCTACATTTGCTAGCCAATCTTGTGATGTGGATGTAATCAGGAACAGAAAGTATTGTGTTTTGATTTGCGTTTTAATACGGTGCGTTACGCCCAATAATATGGTAGATAATCTTTTATAAAGTTCTCAATTATTCCATTCATAACTCTGCCACACTGTAATCTCCCGTCTCACTGTACAGTGTGTGTGTGTGTGTGTGTGTGTGTGTGTTGCATTCTGGTGCCTTTTCTTTTCCCAGTTCCTTTAAAAAAGATAAGCATGTAGTGATGCATTTCCCAGCTTGACTCTGAGATACACACATTCCGTAAACTTTCTGGATACATAGATCCCACTGATGAAGGATGCAGGAGGGAAGACACACACACACACACACACACACACACACACACACCTTATCCCACTAATTAGAAGTTCAGAGAGGAGGAACTCCGGACCCAAACACAGGAAATCTGCACCCTGCTCAGAACGGGAAAAACAGAAAAGCTGTATGTGTGTGTGTGTACTCACCCAGACTGGGGTCGAACCTCCAGGCTGGGATGTGTTGGTTCTCCTTCAGGCCGCTATTGGCCGGTAGAGGGACGGAGATGCTGATTGGTCCGTTCACCTGGAGCTCCACCCCCTTGCTGGCCAATAGGTGGACAGAGATGGCCGCCACTGGAGTCAGCTCAAACCTACGCTCACTTCCTGTTAGAGGAGAAGAGGAGAGCCAAAAGAGAGGAGTTGTGAGGGAGGGAGGAGAGCAGTGAGGGTCGGAGAGAGGGAGGAGAGGTGTAGTGAGAGGAAGAGGGAGGGAGGAGCAGTGAGGGAGTGAGGGAGTGAGAGGGAGGGAGGAGCAGTTGTAGTGAGAGGAAGAGAGAGGGAGGAGAGGAGCAGTGAGGGTCGGAGAGAGGGAGGAGAGGTGTAGTGAGAGGAAGAGGGAGGGAGGAGCAGTGAGGGAGTGAGAGGGAGGGAGGAGCAGTTGTAGTGAGAGGAAGAGAGAGGGAGGAGAGGAGCAGTGAGGGAGTGAGAGGGAGGAGAAGTTGTAGTGAGAGGATCAGCGGGAGGGAGGAGAGGAGTAGC